>NC_138371.1:24515855-24533561 GCF_054177405.1 Leptonychotes weddellii
TTTCAAGTGTTTCCGCAAGGCTACCTGCACAGCTCTACCATATCTCATGAGATGCGAGCCAAAGATCTGTCCCTGTTCTCCTTCCCCACATCACTAAAATGGGTCCATTACATTGATGATACAATGTTTTCATATAAAGACTTGCCTCTCCTGCAGGACACCCTGTAGACATTTCTGGAACATTTGTGATGGAGAGGATTGGCAGTGAACCCACAGAATTTTAAGACCCAGGCACTGCCATAAAGTTTTGGGGAGTCCTTTCGTTAGGTAAGGACACATGTTGTCCAAGACACCGTGATTGATAAGGTACAAGCCTATCTAACCCCTCAGGACATGAGAGAGGTAAAAGAGTTTGTGAGGATTTGGGGATTTTGAAGGACTTGTCTTATTTTGAAGGGCCTGTCACAGGGCTGCAATCTCTTATACCACCTGACAAAGAAAGGACACATGTGAGAATGAGTATCAGTGTAGCAAGCTGCCTTTGAGAAAGCAAAAATACTGATGAAGCAGATTGAAGCTCTGGGCTTCCATCTGAGTTAGATGTATCTGTGACTCTGGAAGGTATAGATGGGCACTGTGGCAAAGACAGGAGGAGAGAATACCCCTAGGATTTTGGTCCCAGCTGTGGAAGGAAGCAGAAACCTGATATACGTCCACAGAGTAACAACTCCCAGCAGTGGACAGAGCACTCCTCCAGGTAGACCCTTTCATGAAAGAACAGCATGCCATGGTAGGAACTTCCCTTCTTATCAAGGGGTGGAGTAGTAATGTGTTCCATCAACCCACTTCTGCTGTGGCTCAAACTCCCACTTTAACCAAGGCCTATTTGCGGCAGAGGAGCACCCTATCCACCAGCCCACTGTCTCTAGGAATACAGTACTATTGGGCCCTGTAGAATATGTAGAATTTCTAAATGTCTCTGCCCCACTCCTGTGGTGGCCTCTTCGGCCTATAGAGAGGGAGTGGAGGAAATTCTCCCTGATGCATGGTAAAGAGATGGGTCTAGTCAGGGCAACCCATCCACATAGACTGCAGCCCAATACTGACACCATCTGGGTGGAAACAGGAACAAACCAGGGCAGCTACTGGGCTGAACTCAGAGTGGTTTGGCTGGTGTTCGTTCATGAGCCTTGGCCATTAACCCTTTGCATTGACAGTTGGGCTGTTCTAAAGGGATTAACTCTATGGCTTGACCAATGGGAATCCAAGGGGTGGATGATCATGAATAAGCCCTTCTGGGGTCAGGATATGTGGAAAGACATTTGGATTCCCATGCAAGAGTCTGAGGCAGTCCTCACTGTCTTCCATGTCCCAGCTCATAAGGTACTGACGTCCCTTGGCCATCAGGAAGCTGATGCCCTAGCTTGGGAACAGGCCCTAGCAACTGACTCTTCAGTAGATGCAGCAGATTGGGTGCTAAAAAGAGCAACCACCATAGCACCCAGGGGGAGTGCTGCATTGCCAAGGATGCAGGATTGAAATACACTTACTTGGTTAATACAGTAATAGCACGTTCTGTGCGTTCTAGACAACACCAAGGCAACTGCCAAAGGAATCTGGAACCATCCACTGGAGTTCCCAACCAGTAAGGGATCGGCAAATTAATTATACTGTCCCCCTTCCTCTGAGAGAGGATTCGAAGTATGCCTTGGTTTGTGTGGAAACACTTGGTCTGGCCTAGCCCAAGCTTTCCCCTGTTGCTGCGCAAACCAGGCTGCCACCATTAGGGGATTAGAGGAGCTAAGTACTACGTATAGATACCCTCATTGAATAGAGAGTGATTAGGGGTCACATTTTAAAGGTTATGATGTGCAAGAGTGGGCAAAAGGACAAAACATTGAATGGAGTTTCCATCTTCCCTATAACAGGCAGACAGCAGGGTTGGTCAAAAAGAAGAATGGAATGTTAAAACAGCAGACCCAATTACTAACAGGTAAAACCACCTTGGCTGGGCAGTACTTTCTCAGGCTTTAATACATTTGAATGATCAACCAGTAGGCCCTGCTGCTCTGTATGCCAGACTGGGGACACCTGCCAAAATGCCCAATACTGTAAAAGGTACAGAAGTTTTGGGAAACAGTCGTTATTCTGATTCTCCTTGGGGTAATGCTGCTGAGAATACCAAGGCCCCATCACACCTGGGAAAAGCATTATCAACTGGAATCTGCAATGGGATATCGCACCTGGATAGGGAGATACTTTGCACCACTGGGTGAGCGGAAACTACTCAGTCTCCACAGGGATCCCATTGTCCTGCTGCAAGTTGGACCTGCTGAAACACACCAGACCTGGAATGGGAAATGCACCACTGAAAGAGGAAAGAAGGTGGGGTCCTGGTCTGGCATATGCCATCCCCGAAAAAACCTCCTCACACTGGATAGGGCTGCTTCCCCTGGCCAACAGTATGGTATACACAACCAGGTCAGATTCCTAAAGCTGCAGCACATTAACATCTAAGGATCAGGCCACAAGTGTAATTCTTGTAGAAAGGGAAGACCCTCCCATACAAGTTCCTACTAAATATCCATCTTTTCAACCTTAGACTTCTGCTATTCCTGTGGTGTCCAGTCATGGGATGGGCACCTGATGGAAATACCTTTCTACAATGGGCCAGCTCGTATGCCTGGCTGAGAAATCAACCCACTATTGGGTATGTGGGCACTGCCCCTCTGTAGCTTGTCATGATTGTCATGGTGGGCATAACCACTCCAGGGAAGGGATCGGAAGGCCCTAAAGCAGTACATTAAGGAAGAACAAGCTAGGACTAGTATTTTTAATCCACCTGATCAATGCTGACCCAGAAACCTGGCCTGTGGCACATACTATCAATAACCCTGGGCAAGGGGATTCCTTTTCTATCAAACTACAGAGGCAATCCATCCAACTGCTGACTGGAAGGGTCCTAAAAATATCACCACCAAGGCCATGAGTCACAATGCTCACATTTGGGATGGGTTCCTGTGGCTCGACTCAGGTTATGCAGATCTGAACACAAAGGCACCCTTATTCCAAGTTGGGGACAGAAAAATGCCAAACAGAACCAACCCAATTATCCCAGGAATATGGGATGGATATTACTGGAACTGTGTGGCCATTCTGTCATATTAAGGATAGCAGTTAGTTTGGCACAGACTAGTCATACCACCCAGGTGTGTATTGGGTAGCCCTGCATGAATTCCCATGGTTGTGAGCCACAAATCTTGTCTGTGGCTGCCACCTGTGTGGTTGGGGCTGCTATACCCTGGGTTTTCCCTGGACATAGGGGAGAGTTTGCCCCAAGGTAACAAAACTGGTCAACTTCCCTCTTCTCAAGGCCAGATGGGCACATTCTGTTTTCTACTGGCATGTGATCATTTGGCCACTTTTGTCCCCCTCCCCTGGCCTGGAGGATGTTACAGCACACAGAGAAAAAGTCCCTACTAAATGCAGCCAACAACCTTAAATGACAGCCTGAAAATCTTGTCTTTAATGAATACCTAAATGACTCCAAAACAGAATGGCCTTGGACATTGTTACTGCTTTGCAAGAAGACATCAGTGCCATTACCCAAACAATGCTGTGCATTCATACCTGATGAGTCTACTAATGTATCATCTTTATTAAATTACGTGAGGACACAAGTGAACACCCTGAGTGATCTGCCCCCCAGCCTAGGGGACTTAATAAATTAGTGGTTTGGATCATGGGGCTTTCAGTAGAAAAAAATTGTCACTTAATTTAAAGGTCATTATCTTAACCTGTGTGTGTGCTGTTGTTGTTGTTGTTGTTGTTTTCCTGCATGTGCTTATACTGTCGCTGTGGCATCTGCTTCCAATGCCAGATGGGCACATTCTGTGCCAAATGAGTCACCTCCTTGCTAGTGAAACCCCTTGCTTACCACTCAGGGCATACTACAGACAAGGGGGCATTTAAGATTGTAAGAGCTGGTCACTGGAGAGGTAAAGGGTTAGAAGAGGTCACCGAGAGGACGTGACCATCGGTTGACCTGCGAGCTGGATCGGGGCAGTCAGAGGCGTCCCACCCCCACCCCCGTGCTTCGGAAGTACGTTCTATCCACCATTCCCAAAGTGGGAGCGGTTTTCAAGGATGCAGCTGTGAGAGAGCAATGTGTTGCTGAGAACGTCTGAACCCAGGTAAGGCCTCTTACAAACATTTTTCCTGGAAGGCGATCCCAGAGATCTATTCATCTTGGGGCCGCCCACGACAAGCCTCAAATGTAAGTTCCCTTGCTTGTTAATCCTGCCACCTACCCATCTGTAGGGGCTTGCTTCTTTCTTCAGTCTCTCCTTGCCCTCTGTGTACAGGGGGCCAGTTTCAGATCCCCACCTCCCCCCGGGGAGCTCCCCAACTTCCCAAGTGAACCAACAATCCTACACTCTATAGAGGCTTTGTATGCAGCAATTATAAAGAACTCAGTAATATGAAGATAAACAACCCATCTCAGGCCTCCATCAAAAGACTAAATATGTGAAAAGATACCTTTACCACAGAATATATAGTAATGGCTACTAAGAACATGGGAAGATGCTACATATACCCTAGAAAGAATATAATTACAAAGACTGACAATACCGAGTGTCGGTGTGGATGTGAAGGCACTGGAATTCTCATACATGGATGGTCATAGTATAAAGCTCTACATTCACTTTGGAGAACAGTTTGTCAGTTTCTTAAAAATGGAAACGTGCACTTACATATACCTAGGTGTTCCACTCTCGGTTCTCTGCCCAAGAAAAAGGAAACATATGTCCATATGAAGATGTTCAGAGCAGCATAATTCATAATAGCTGAAACCTAGAAGCCACCCTTATGTCCATGAACTTGTGAGCAGATGATATAGTTCTACGCTGGAACACTACCACGCAATAATGGGACCAAATACTGACATGTGCAACAGGCAAGATAAACCTCAAAGACGTTTTTCTAAATTAAAGAAGCCAGACACAAAAGACTACTTACTGTATGATTTCATTAGTGTGAAATTTTAGGAAAGGCAGAACAATAGAAACAGAAAGTAGATGGCTGGTTGCCGGACGTGAAGAATGGGGACAACAATTGACTACAAACCAGCATGAGGGAATTTTTTTGTGGTGTTTTTAGTGTTCCCAAACTGGATTGTTATAGGTGCACAACTGTGTAAACCTACTAAAATTCATCACACTGTACACTTACAAAGAACAAATTTTATAGTATGTAAATTATATCTCCATAAATTTGTTAGGAAAAACAATGTGTATAGTGCTGTTGTTAAGTGGAGTATTTATAAGCGTCAGTTATGCCAATTTGCCCAATATTGTCGTTTACATCAATGTCCCCGCAGATTTTCTTTTTATTTGATCTCTAAGTAGAGACAAGAGTATTGAAATATCCAACTATAATTGTAGATTCTTGTCTATTTCTCCTTTCCATTCTGTTAGATTTTCCGTCAGGTATTTTGAAGCCCTGAAATAGTATATATGCACGTATAAGGGTTATTAGGTTTTCTTGATGAATTATTCCATGTATCATAATTAATGTTCCTCCTTTCCTGGTAATATGGTTTTTGCAAAGGCCAATTTGTCTGACATTAATATAATCATGCCAGACTTCTTTTGATTAAGATTTACATAGTATATTTTTTCCTAGCTCTATTTTAAAATTGAGATATAATTCAGAACTAAGGAGAATTCACCCTTCTAAGAAGTACAGGGCGCCTGGGTGGCTCAGTCGTTGGGCGTCTGCCTTCGGCTCGGGTCATGGTCTCAGGGTCCTGGGTTGGAGCCCCGCATCGGGTTCCCTGCTCAGCGGGGGAGCCTGCTTCTCCCTCTCCCACTCACCCCCTGTTTGTGTTCCTGCTCTCACTATGTCTCTCTATGTCAAATAAATAAATAAAATCTTAAAAAAAAAAAAGTACAATTCTGTGGGTTTTAGCATATTCACAAAGTTGTGCAACCATCACCACTATCTAATTTCAGAACATTTTCATCACCGTGAAAAGAAACTGACATACTTATAGCAGCGTACGTCGCCCTCTCACTTTCCCTAGCCCCTAAGAACTATTAACTTACGTTCTATCCCTGTGGATTTGCCGACTTTGGACATATAATATGAATGGAACCATACACTGTGTAGCCTTTTGTGCCTGACTTCTTTCTCTCACCTTAATCCATGTAGTAACATGTATTAGTTCTCATTCCTTTTTATGACGTAATATTCCATTGGAGGATATTCCACATTTTGTTCATCCACTGATAAACACAGTTGATGCACATCTGGGTTGTTTCCACCTCTTGGATGCTGTGAATTGTGCTGCTATGCACATTTGTGTACAAGTTTTTATATGGATATATGTTTCCAATTCTCTTGTATAAATGCCTAGGAATGAAACAGGTGTATATATATATATATATACACACACATCTATAAGTATATATATTTGTGTATATATATATATATCCTATACATCCTATAAATATATATATCTATAGTTATATATAACTATATTTTTAATAATTTGAGTAACTGCTAAACTTTTTTTCAAAGCAAGCTGCACCATTTTACATTCTTCATGCCAGCAGTGTGTGAAGGTTTCAGTTTTTCCACATCATTACCAAAACTTGGTATAGCTTGTCATTTTTTTTTTTAATTTTAGCTATTCTAGTAGGTGTGAAGTAGTATCTCATTGTGGTTTTGATTTGCACATCCCTAGTGAATAATGATATTGAGCGTTGTTTCATGTGCTTCTTGCCTACTTATATATATCCTCTGTGGAAAATTATCTGTTCAAATTCTTTATCCATTTTGAAAATTGAGTTATATGCCTTTTATTGTTGAGCTGAAAGTGTTCTTTACACTTTTTGGATATTTATCCTTAATCAGGTGTATGATTTGCAAATATTTTATCTAATTCTGTGGCTTAGCTTATCCTTTCACTTTTCTGACACTGTCCACTGAAACATTTAATTTTGATGAAGTCTGATATATCCATTTTTTTCTTTGGTTTACTATATTTTTGGCATCATATGTAAGAAAACATTGGCTAATCCAAGGCCATGAAAATTTTTAGATCTTTTTTCTAAGAGTTTTATACTTTTAGTGTCTACGTTTAGTTGATTCATTTTGAGTTAATTTTTTATATGGTGTGAGGTACAGGCCCAACTTTATTCTTTTGCATGTTGAGAACCAGTTGTCCCAGAACCATTTCCTGAAAACCATTCTTTCCTCATTGAATTGTCTTGTCATATTCTTTGAAAATTAATTCACCAAAAATGTGAGGGTTTATTTCTGGAATCTCATCTCTATCCTATTGATCTGTCTATCCATCCTTATGCTAATGCTACACTGTCCTGATTACTGTAGCTTTGTAGTAATTTTTGAATTGATAAATATGCACCTCAACAATACAACTTGCATTGAATCTATGGATTAGTTTGGGAGTATCACTATTGTAACAATATTAAGTCTTCTAACCCATGAACACATGATGTGCTTCCATTTATTTAAGTTTTTATTAATTTCTTTCAACATTATTTTTAGTGTACAGGTCTTGCACTTCTTTCGTTCAATTTATTTCTAAGTATTTTATTCTTTCTGATGTTATTATAAATAAAACTGTTTTCTTTTTAAAAAATTCATTTATTTATTTGAGAGAGAGAGTGCGTGCACAAACAGGGGGAGAGGCAGAGGGAGAGGGAGAAGCAGGCTCCCCAATGAGCAGGGAGCCAGACTTGGGGCTCAATCCCAGGACCCTGAGATCATGACCTGAGCTGAAGGCAGATGCTTAACTGACTGAGCCACGCTTAACTGACTGAGCCACCCAGGTGCCCCAGAACACTTTTCTTAATTATATTTTTGGGTTGTTTGTTGATAGTTTATAGAAATATAATTGATCTTGTTTTCTGCAAACTTGCTGAACTCATTTATTAGCTCTAATAATTTTCTTATTTTTTTTTAATCCTTAGGATTTTCTATTTCAAAAAAATGTCATCTGCAAATAGGTATAGATTTACTTCTTCCTTTTTAATCTGGGTGCTATTATTATTATTATTATTATTAATTATATTGGCCCAGTTTCTCTGGCTAGAATCTTCAGGACAATTCTGAATAGAAGCAGTAAGAGCATACATCTTCTTGTTCTTGATTTTAGGAGTAAATATTTCAGTTTTTCTTTAATAAATACGATATTTGCTATGGGTTTTTCATGGATATTATCAGGTTGAGGAAATTCCTGTCTATTAGTTTGTTGAGTGCTTTTACCATAAAAGGATGTTGAATTTTATCAAATGCTTTTTCTGCATCAATTGGGATGATTATATGGTTTTTGTCCTTTATTTTATTAAAATAATTTATCATATTGATTACATGTTGAACTAATCTTCCATTCATGAGATTAATCACACTTGATCACGGTGTATAACCCTTCTTATATGTTATTGGATTTGAATTGTTAGTTTGTTGTGGATTTTATATATTTATATTTAAAGCCTTTTTGTGTCTTTGAATATAATCTCTCTTATGGATAGTGTATATATTACATATTTGAAACTATTTTTAAAGTGCATTTTGTCAGTATCTGCATTTTTCGAATCCATTTACATTTAATATAATTATGGATAAGATAGGATTTACATCTGCCATGATGTCATTTGTTTGTATATATCTTAAGTCTTTTTTATTCCACTATTGTTCCATCACTGATTTTGATAATTAGGTATTTTATATCATACCATTTTTCATTCTCATTTCTTTTACTTTGGCTTTTTGTTATTTTCTAGTTGTTGCTTTTGGGATTATAATCAGCATCTTACCTCATAGGTATATAGTTCAGATTAATTCCAATTTAATTTCAACAGTATAAAAACTGTGTTTCTGGGATGGCTCAGTCGGTTAAGCATCTGCCTTTGGCTCAGGTCATGATCCCAGGGTCCTGGGATTGAGTCTGGCATCAGGCTCCTTGCTCAGCAAGGAGCCAGCTTCTCCCTCTGACTGCTGCTCTCCCTGCTTGTGCTCTCTCTCTCTGACAAATAAATAAATAAAATCCTTAAAATAAATAAATAAAAACTGTGTTTCTATATAGCACCATTTCCCATCCTGTTGTTTGTCCTACTAGTGCCATACAAATTATACCTTTATACATTGTGTGCTCATTAACATAGATTTATAGGTATTGCTTTTGAAGTTCTTTTAAATCAGAAAAGAGGACAAAAAAGTTGTGTTCTAATATTCTTGTAGTTTAGGTCTGTAGGTGACAAATTTTCTCAGATTTTTATTGTCTTGAAATGTTTTATTTTGCCTTTATTTTTAAATGATAGTTTCACAGGTAATGCAATTTTTAATTGATAATTTTCTTTATTTCATCACTTTAATGATATATTTCCATTGTCCTCTGGCTTGCATATTTTTTGATGAGAAGACTGAAGTCATTTTTCCCCCTATATGTAATGTGTAACTTTTTAATGGCTGCTTTTATAATTTTTCTTTATCATTTGTTTAATTATGAAGTTCCTTAGTAAGTGGGTTGTGTGTTTGTGTGTTGTGTGATATTTATCCTTCTTAGTGGTTTATGAGCTTCCTAAATCCTTGGGTTTATAATTTTCATTAAATTTCAAAAATTCCCAACCAGTATTTCTTTAGTATTTTGTTAGTGTTTACATGGTACATAAATATTAAAATACATGGATATTTAAGTGCTTAATCTTGTTTCATATGTCACTGAGATTGTTAATTTTCTCTCTCTTTGTGCTTCTGTCTAGAAATAATCTATTTTTGTCTCTTCTTAGATTCCTTAATTTTGTCTCTATGTCATTTAATCTACACTGCATCTCAGCTATATCTAGATATATCTAGAAGTTCCATTGTTTTTGACTCTTCTGTTTTTCCCTTCACCATGCTCCTGTTTTTCTTTAAGTACTTGAACATTAACATTTGTACCTTTGTAAGATCCTTTCATTCCTATTTCTGCCATCTGAGTTATTTCTGCTTCTTTTACTTTTGAGTGATATTTCTCTTGGCTAACTTCTTATTTTCTTGCTCTCTAGCCTATCTAGTAATTTTCAGCTGGACACTGGACATTTATGTCTAATATAAGCAGTTAAATTGAAATCCTCTCTAAATATTGCTTTAGTTGCATTCCACCAATTTTATGTTGTATTTTTAGAAAGATTTTATTTATTTATTTTTATTTATTTATTTTTAGAGAGAAGGAGAAAGAGTGAGAAGGGGGAGGGTCTGAGGGAGAGGGAGAGAGAGAACCCTAAGCAGACTCCATGCCAAGTGAGGAGCCCAATGTGGGGCTTGATTCCAGGACCCGGAGATCTTGACCTGAGCCCAAATCAAGAGTCAGGTGCTTAACCAACTGAGCCACACAGGCACCCCCTTATGTTGTATTTTTATTATCTTTAAGTTCAAAATATTTCTAATTTCTCCTGTGATTGTAATAATATTTAAATTCAAAATATTCTGTTGTTTAAAATCCTAGATATCTTATTTTTATTGACTTCTAATTTATTTCCACTGTGGCCAGAGAATGTACTCTGAATGAAACTCTTTATGTTGGCCATCTCCTGCACAAGGTCAGAAGGCATTTTTCTATGTTAATTTCTTCTTTAGGATTGTATTTTCTACTTTTAAACCTATACATAGTCACCTAAAATTTGGAATTAGTATACTAAGTTATATATTACATTGAGTCTTAAGGTTGTTTTAGGAAAAATCAACAACTTCAATTAGATGTTATTTAATACATTTCAGTAATTTTGTACCATTTTTATGTGTAGCAGTATTGTATATTTTGCATGAGATAATTTGTAGGTATTGATGTTTTCCTCTCATAAACAGTATCATTTAAAAAGTGTTTTCCTAATTTTTTATTGTTGATATGTAAAAATACAATTAATTTTTATACTGACCTTGCATCCAGTGAAATGGATAATATACAGAACTGCAAGTTTTAATTCTAATAAAATTTTTTTTAGAATTTTGCATTCACTATCATTTTATCTATTTTTTTCTTTCTTCATAATCCTTAAAACTTTACTTCTTTTGCTTGCCTTTTTTTACTGGCTAGGACCTTCAGAATGCTGCTGAGTATGAGTCATGATGTTAGATAACTTTGTCTCATTCCTTATCCCAGATAGAATGCTTTCAATATTTTACCATTAAGTATGATGCTTATATAGTTTTCATTTGTATTCACCCTTCATCAGATTAAAGATGACCCCTTATATTAGTATTTTGTGAATTTTTTTTATATTATGGCATAGAATGGGTATTGAAATTTACCAAAAGCCTTTTATATATTTGTATTAGTTTTCTATGACTGCCATAACAAATTGCCACAAATTTAATAGCTTAAAACCACAGATTTATTATCTTACAATTTTGTAGGTTAAAGTCTGGCATGAGTTTGACAGGGTTAAAATCAAAGTGTCAGTAGGCCTGCCCTCATTACTGAAGGTTGTAGGGGAGAACCAGTATTCTTGTTCATTGTTCTTGTTCAACTGAATTGTTGACAGAATTTAGTTTCTTGTGATTATAGAACCAAGGTCCCCATTTTCTTGTTAGTTGTAAAGTGAGGTCTATTTGCAGCTTCTAGATGCTACTGCATTTTCTGGCCTCCTTCCTCAATCTTTAAAGCCAGTATGGTTTTATCAATCTTTTTCACATTGCATGTCTCTGACCACAGCTGGGAAAAGTTTTTCACTTTTAAGGACTCACGTTATTAGAATGGAGCCACTTGGGTATTCCAGGTTAATCTCTCCATCTCAAGGTCCACAACCTTAATCACATCTGAAAAGTGCTTTTATCATGTAAGGTAACATATTCACAGGTTTTAGAGACTAGATGTGGACCTCTTTGTGGAAAGGAAATGTTTTTCTCTCTGCCATAACATCTATTGAGATAATTGTGTAATTGTTCTTTTTTACTATGCTAATATGGTGAGGAGATTTGATTTTTGAATGTGATACCAGTCTTGAATTCCTGAAAGTAAGTTCAACTGTGTTATGATGTATAACACTTTTGATGCTGGATGTGATTTGCAAATATTTTATCTTCATGTTTCATGTTCTTTGTTCTAAATCTGTGTTTAAAAAAGAATTGATCTAGAACTTTTCTTTATTGCAATATTCTTACCAAGTTTTAGTATCAAGTTTATTTGGCCCTATGAAATCTGTTTAAAAATTTTCTTTTTTTTTCTATATCTGGATGAATTGGCATAGGTTTTGTACTCTTTCTTTCATAAATGACAGGAACAATTTGTCAGTAATTCCACCCAGACCTGGTGTTTTCTTTGTGGGAAGTTGTTCAATTAAAAGTTAAATTTATTTAATAAATGTATTTAGATTTTTATTTCTATTTAGGTGTGTTTTAATATGCTGTGTTTTTCCAGATTATTGTCTCGCTCTTTTAAATTTCCAATTTATTAGTATGAAGTTGTTTATGATATCCTTATTAACTTACATTCATAATTTTATTCATAATATTGGTAATTTGTACATTTTATATTTCTTTTTCACCAACTTCACCATGAATTTGTAATTTCTTAAGTCATTTTGAAAAGACAACTTTTGTCTTTGTTGAAATAGAAAATAATTGTTTTCTATCAGATCAGTTTTTTTCTATTATCTTTCTTCTTTATTCTGTGCTACTTTCTTTGAGATTCATATGGTGTTCTTTTTCTAGCTTTTTCATATAGAAGGTGAAATTCTTTTCTAACATGTGCATTTAAGGCAATAATTTTCTCTCTAAACATGGTTTTAGCTACATCTCCTAAATATGATATGTCATATTTATCATTCAGTCAAACTTATTTTCTGTTTTCCATTGTGATTTCCTTCCTAACTCATGGTTATTTAGTAGAATATTGTTTCATTTCCAAACACTTCAGAATTTGTTACATTAGCTTTTTGTCATTTATTTCTAACTTAAAAAAATATTTCTCTGCTGTGGTCAGAGACCACATTCTTTTATGACCTAGTACCTGGTTAATTTTGCTAAATAACCCATTAGCACTTAAAAATAATATGTAATCTGCAGTTGTTCAAATTACTATTTTACCTATGTATCTACTAGATCAATTTTTAATTTGTGTTTTTAAATCTTGTCTTTCATACTGATTTTTTGTTGGCTTTTTCTATTAGTTTCTGAGGGCTGTATGTTGAAATCTCCCACTGTGATGATCTATTCTTCTTTTAATTCTACCAATTTTTGCTTCACATATTGAAAGCTATGCTAAACACATTCAAAATGATCATATATTCTTAGTTCATTGGTTGTTTTATAATATGAAATATTCCTCATTTTTTTAAAGATTTTTTTTTTTTTTATTTGAGACAGAGAGAACGAGAGAGAGAGCACATGAGAGTGGGGAGGGTCAGAGGGAGAAGCAGGTTCCTTGCTGAGCAGGGAGCCCGATGCGGAACTCGATCCAGGGACTCCAGGATCATGACCTGAGCCAAAGGCAGTCGCTTAACCAACTGAGCCACCCAGGCGCCCCGAAATATTCCTCATTTTTGTGGTAATGTCTTAGAGCCTACGTTGTCTCACATTCGTACATTTCCATCAACTTTCTTTCGGCTGCTGTTCACATGGCATATCTTTTTCCATTCTCTCTCATTTTAGTCTTTTTATGTTAAGTCATGAATAATTTGTATGTAACATTGAGTTGAGTTTTGTTCTTTTTCCAGTCTGACAATTTTGGTCTGTTTCAATTTACCGTAATTCATTTACTTTGAGGCTTAAATCTACCATCTTCCTATTAGTTTTTTATTTGTGCACACTGCTTTATGTTCCTTTTTGTTTTCTTTCTTCCCGTTATCTGGATTAATCAGCTATTTTTATTTCATATTGCCTCCATTAGATTGTTGCCTGTACATTCTTTTACTGACCTTTTTTGTGGTTATGTTAGTGATTACAACCTGCATGTATCCTTTTACCACTTCCTGGAAATGAAAGAAACTTAGAGCACTTTAATTCTGCTTATATCCCTTCCTGACTCATGGGCAATTTTCATATATTTTACTTCTCTGGATATCTTAAATGCCAAAAACTTTATTATTGTTCTTGATTTATATCATCAATATTCATTTGGAGCAACTTTCACACAGATATATGTTTATATTTTGTCCAGATTGTCACATTCTTTTTGGAGGGAGAACCAGTCTACAGTAAACTATCCTACAATTAGTCGAAGCTGAAATCCCTAACATCCTCTTTTCATTATCTAATCTTCAGCTTTCCTATGGGAAACAAGAGCACCTCTCTCTGGATTACCTTGCACTAAACAAAAAGCACTCAAAATACTTTAGGCAGAAAGGGATTCAATACAGTAAATAAAACACTAACACATTTTTAGAACAGATGGAATGTGGGGCTGAGGCCTGGCCTTCAAATGAGAATGAGAAAATCCTTTTGGATTGGTCAGTCAGGAGAGCTCTTACCTCTCCCACAACCAGAGAGCTGCAAATCCTGAAGCTGCTATCCTAAGTAATGAGTTTAAGAGCAGTGCCCTAAATGAGATTGAATTATCAGGAAATCAGTCCTGCTCATACCACAACTACCTCTCGACAGTCATGCAGCTGGTGAAAAATGCAGAAAAATCCAGTGTCTCCTCGACGACATTATTCAGCAGCAGCAGCCAATCACTGTCCTTACTTCTTTCTAAATGTCAGGAAGTAGTGAACTTAATTTCCAGAACCCTATCTGCAAGAGCATGGATCATGTGTATGTTCTGGGTTTCCAGCCTTTGCAATGTGCAATGGAAGGATGAGGTTGGAATAAATGCTGTGTGCCAATTTATTATATCCAAATTGATTAAATTTGCAGTGTGTAAGCAAGTGGCTCTCCAAATATGAGTCATTATGATTTAGTTCTTTCAACACTCTGTACAACTCAGCATTCCAAAAGAAGCCATTTAGTAATGAGACATTGCTATAGAGTTAATAAACCATCCCTTGCGCCAAATAGCACTTTTCCCTTTTTCTATCTGAATGCTACTCTCTCACGGATCAAAGATATTTTGGCTGCATCTTCAACTTTGGAGGGCAATGTGCTAGTCAACATAAAATGAGAGCAGTTATTCTTGTGGAGTGACAATGCTATGAAAATGTGTAGGATGAATATTATAGCACAGGATACCATAAACTCTAGCTGCTAAGGGACACAGGGTTGCCCCTCCATGTTTTGCCAGGTGCTTAGAAGCCAACTGTAATTACACCAATCAGCAGCACCATGAAGCCGCTCTTACTATTGGAAGAGGGAGTCGGAATCCTGTGTACAATTGTGCTGGAAAAGCCACAGGGTTGTACTGCTCCTGACACAGAAGCCACTTTGCCCCAAGGCCAATAGGGATAATTCAGAGGTTTTGTATTTTTCCATCAACAAACAACAGTACTTTTGTACTGCATTTAACTAGCCCAGAGTTATGGTGATTGCTACTGAGCTCAGGCTTTGGACAATGTTTGTGAAGTTTCAACCCACCTCCAGTTCTGCAGAAAAAAGACTCAAGCACTGCAGCAGCTGCCTATTCATTTTCCTTTTACAAAAGTAATATTAGTAATACTTGAAAGTAAAAGAAATTACAAATAGGTTTTTTCTAACACATTACAGATCATTTATACACTCTTCCTAACTTTCCAGACTCTCCTGCCTTGCAAGCCCACCTACCCAGACACACACACTCCCCACTCAAAACACCAGGGCACATTTAAAAGATGACCTCATGCTCAAAGTAGCCAATATAATTAAGAAAAGCATTTCTAGTTTGAGTGTCATTTTTCAAAATTCGTAATACTTGACAAGGTCAGAAGACAAGGTCTTCAAATATCTAGAGGCCAAATAAGTCTGCAGTAATTGTTGTAGCACTCTGAATAAGTCTTTGTGTTTTAACTAACAAGTTTGAGAAAGGCAGAGATAAATGTAGTTTGACATAAAGTGAAGAATACCAGAAGCTTTCCAGTCACGTATGCTGCCCCCACAAGCTCACTGCCATTTTATTGTGAAATTACTGGAGGAAAAGAGAAAAAAACAATTGAATAACTGTGTTATGTCCTAAAATATATTGTACATTTAAAGATATATTATTTCTCCAAGTAGTAAGATATAACACATTAGTCCCTTGAATAGTGAATCAAAATATGTATATATAATTTGTTTTAATTTAGCTCTTTTCACATGAAGAATTCAGAAAACCTACCAGCTTAAAAGCTCAAGGAGTCAATTTTTACTTTAAATATAATTGAATATACCATTTTTTTTTTTACCATGGGGTATTTTCATTATTTAGATTAAACTAAAACACAGGCTAACATATGAAATCTGGACCAACCTGCATTGAAATTTTATATTATATGCCTTATGTCATTATTTATTACACAGTTCTTCAAACTTTATTCTTAAAGAAAGGTATTCACAGAAAGTTAAAATATTCCTGATACTGCTCTAAATTGAGCTAATGAAATAGGTGGATGATGCTTTTTAATGATCAGTTTCACTGAAATATGCTTTTTTAAAGATGAAATTGGTTGAGTCCATGAGTGAGGAGGAGTTTGAAAATTAATCTCCAAAACAAGACCATTACATCCAACAGTAACTTCTTTGGTTAATAGGTTGATCTGATGAAAATCAGTTACTAACGTCTATCTTGATTCACATGTAATTTAATCCAAGCTTGTCCTAGTAAGAAATGAAGTGAACATTGTATCTTCTATTTGAGGATAAAGGTTGAAGGAAAAAAGGGAACATCATTATTCTTTCTTTTTAAAGATGTATTTATTTATTTATTTGAGGGAGGAAGGGGCAGAGGGAGAGGGAGAGAGAAACTCAAGCAGACTCTGTGCGGAGTGCAAGCCCAACACAAGGCTGGATCTCATGACCCTGAGATCACAACCTGAGCCAAAGCCAAGAGTCAGCCGCTTAACCGACTGCACCACCCAGGCACCCCAGAACATAATTATTTTTATAATGATTTACATGTGGCTATTTTTGCAAGGAATGTTCCTTGTTTGTGAAGATCTTAAAGACAGAAGGGATTGAACTTTTCACGAGGCATTTTGAGTACTAAGTTTAACAAAGAAAAACACGGCAGTTCCTAATGATGGAAATAAACCAGCTATAATACTACTTTCAGTGTGAGAATATAATGTTATTTGGGGAAGAAGTGTGAAGTTTGCAATTGTCATAATGTGAATTGGATATCATTCTCAATAAATTTCTTTCTTTAAACATATTGATATGTTAATACAATTCTCTTTTTTGATCAATTGAATTTTCACTTATCCCCTTAAAAGTTGGTTCCTTTCTTATGATTCTTTCTTTTTAAAAATTTTTATCATTTATTTATTTATGTATTTATTATTCATCCACTCATTTTTTTCTTTCTGAGAAGCGCAGGATGCTCCATTGGAGCGTCCACTCCCTCATATGTAAGTATATATGAATTCTTCTAATAGTTACAAGTAATATAGTCAGATTGAACAAAAAGCAATTCTTTCGTATGCTGACACAAGTTGGTGAGGTATTAATTGTCTGTAGAAGGTGATATCTCAGTTAAATTATACCAAGTAAAGTTTCATCATTTTTTCAAGGAATGATGGAGCTGTATTGAGTCTACAGCTTCCTATTATTTGAATAATAAAAGAGAAATTTTAAAATTTGCTTCACTAAAGATTGAGTTTTATCACCTAATTAAATTAAAAATGGAGAAAATATAAACAATGACTCATAAGTTAT
>NC_138371.1:24534061-24562215 GCF_054177405.1 Leptonychotes weddellii
GTGGAGGACATTAGGAGAAGGAAGGGAAAAATGAAGGGAGGGAAATTGGAGGGAGAGACGAACCATGAGAGACTATGGACTCTGAGAAACAAACTGAGCCTTTTAGAGGGGAGGGGGGTGGGGGGATGGGTTAGCCCAGTGATGGGTATTAAGGAGGGCACGTACTGCATGGAGCACTGTGTGTTGTATGAAAACAAGGAATCATAGATCACTACATCAAAAACTAATAATGTATTGTATGGTGACTAACATAACATAAGAAAATAAAATTAAAAAAAAAAGAAAAGTGCATTTCTTTAAACTGTTGTGTTTTGCTCGTACCTTCCCTTAACTATAGTGACAGTAATCCTAGTGTTGGGTCTTGCTTTATAAATGCAGCATCAGCAGTCACCTGGTGGCTGACAATGCGGAATGTATTCAGTGATAGGTAGAAAAAAATTGATTCTGCAAATCTGGTCTTGCAAATCAGAAAATAAATTACTTGGGACTTAAAAATAATTTTGTTATGAACAAGTTAGCACAAAAGTTGTTTTTATGGCCACCGATGCTCAGTGACACCAGCAAAGTCACTCTATTCTCTGCTAGATAATTATCCTCCGGTGCCCTTTAGTGCAAATGCATTTATCGTCTTTTAGTATTTCTTCCTTTATACAGACAGTTCTTTCACCTTGGCATTCTTAAATCTATTGCTATTTTTTCCCAACATTTCTTTGTTACCAGGCATTCAAAAACCAAATGTTCTAGTATGTTTTCTTTCCCAACACACTGCTTTAGAATGTGATTGTCCTTATACCTCTCTCAAAACCATTTTTTCTGTTATGAATATTTCCCCTAGCTAGGTCATCCACAGCATGATTTGGTGTCTCCTTGGCAACCACATGGTCTTACCATTTCTCAGTATCCTTTTTTACTCCCACTCATCACATTTCACTTCTTTCTAATCATTAATCCTTGAAATATCCTCACCTAGTTCTTGTCCTTGTTTTTGTATCCTCCATGTTGGTTGTCCACATTCTCATACGTATTCTACACCCCAGTCTTTAAATTGTATTAGTTAACTTTTTTTATAGGTCAGAGATCAGATCTATTTAAGATAGATAAATCTCTTTTACAATTCCTCTTGCTGTGTTATTAGGCTGTACAATTTCCAATTGAACTAGAAGTTTGGTAAGTAAGGGTGATGCCTGATGGCCCTATATCAAGGTTATATAATCTATTTTGATCCCAGATACAAATCTGGAATTTAGGTAGGCACCCAGGTTTTATGAGCATGCCCTATTTTAGAATTGAGCTGTTGTGTCTAAACCAAAGTTAGATAGTCCAAGTGTTTAAAATTATAGGCTTTGAAATCATACAGAATTCCTAAGTTTGAATCCCAGTTCTGCCTCTTACCAGCTGGATGATGTTGGACAACATACATAAACTCTCTTACCTAAAGTAGGCAAATAGTATTCTCCTTATTGAGTGGTTGGAAGGATCAACTGAAATAATGTAACACACAGTAAATAGGTAGAAGTTTAGCTGATAGTAGCTTTTAATTTGAAGCCTCTATTTTGAGTAAATTTAACCCACATCCACTTAGAATTGATTTCCTAATTCCATCTTAGAATACCTTATAGAAAACCAAGGGAATATTTTGACCTATATTCTTTCCTCCTTCATTGGTTTAATAAACCCTAAAATGTATATGTTTTTCATTACCCTTTTTTGTAGCTCTAGAAACTAACTTTACTAAGTACTTAATATTTCAGTATTTTTACCTAAAGAGAGAGAGAGAGAGAAAAAAAAACAACTATATACAGTATCTGAGAGGAAGGATGTAGAAATACATCTTTCATTGCAGTGGCTTCTCATTAGCTTATCTTTGTTTTCAGTTCCTCTTGTGTTGAAAATGTTGCAATTTTCACACAAATGTAGAACAAGAATCGTGCATTATGTGGTAAGCTTTGCATAGATAATTTCATGCACTATTATGCTTTCTGCAGTAATGAGTTTTCTATAGCTGTAATTCTTTCCTTCTCTGAGTCTTGAAACTTTCCATGGCAACATTACTTTACAGTTATAGGGTAAACACATCATAACATGGAGGAGTATGTGTACATTGAGAGGATATATCCCCAATCCCCTGACTCTTGTCTGGCTGCTGGCTGCCCACACTTCTTCAACTAAGCCTCCAATTTATCTCCTCCCTTGCTGAGTCAAATACAGTTTGCACACTATTAGATTTAATTTTATGTTGGATTTATGCACAGTTTTCTTCAAAAACTAATTGATCCATTGCTTTTGAAGTGTCAGTCCTCTAAAAGAATATGCCATGATCTAGTTGCACGTGAATCTGTAACATTGTGCTCTATGTATAGATTTAACAGGATTTCAGCATACCCATCTCCTTTGATACTGACATCTTGCAAATTTTTACTTTCTTCTTTCTTCATTGGATAATGCCTGTCAGTGTTCTCTTGAAAGAGCTGGTCCCAGGGTTAATTATTTCCGGCTGCTATCCTACGGCTGGAATGTTCTGAAATGCTTAGTCTTTGACCTATTTTGGCTTTTACAAGTCTTCTTCCAATCACCTGTATGCAATTTACATTGTTCATTTTAATTGAAGGTGTATCAGGTAAGGGCATAATGTCATGACTTTCACTGTTTTACCTAACTTCTATCCTCAGTGTGAAGTTAAGCCTTTATCAGGTATATATTTTTCTGTCACTGAGGCACCTTTTTTTTAAATCTTACTTTTTCTTTACTGAGACAAATATAAGTGACTAAAAGCTACCAAGAAACCTGCCTTTTTGACCAGCAATTCCATCTACACCTAGGAGTACATAAAAAAGAAAAACAATAAAGATTTTGTGATAGGAATGTTCATTGCAGCTTTGGTAATAATAACAAAATTTGGAAGCAAACTAAGTCACCTTAGATGATGGTCGGTTAAATAAATTTAAGGATGACATTATAATGAGATGCTATGCAGACATTAGAAAGATGAAAACAATTTAATGAGGACTTAGTGTGTGTTAGGTACTGTACTACTTTTTTTTTTTTTTAAGATTTTATTTATTCATTCGACAGAGAGAGTGAGAGAGAACAAGCAGGGGGAGCAGTAGAGGGAGAGGGAGAAGCAGGCTTCCCGCTGAGCAGGGAGCCCGAGATCATGACCTGAGCAGAAGGCAGACACTCAACCATCGGAGCCACCCAGGCACCCCGGTACTGTACTACTTTATGTATAATCCCATTTAGCTTGTGTATCAGTGCTATGAGGTAGGTACTTTTGTTATCTCTATTATATTTATAAGACAATTAAATCTTAGAGAAGTTTAGTAAGCAGAAGCACACAAGTAGTTAGCAAAATTTAATTCCCAAATTTCTAACTTCAGAGCCTAAGGACTTAACCAGTAGTCTGTCTTGAATTTGTAATAGAGAAAACAATATTCATGATATTTATTTATGAGATTTATTACATGCAATAAAAAGCAACATGATGGGCCTTTCACTTATTTGATTTTAATTCTTTTTATGCCTCACATATTCTATAAATTATTGTATAATAAAATAATACATGCTAAAATAAAAGCATAAAAATACACAAAAGATATTGTTTAAAACAAATTTGTATATAAATATAATGTACTTCCCCTATTTTTCTTTATAGTCATGGTGTTTTAAAATTATTTTCAAAATAGATATTCTTTGTAATTTGGTCGAAGGGCTCAGGGCCATGAATGTAGTTTTCCACTCTGTTCTGTTCAATGCTATAAATATTTATCATTCTTATTGACTATGTCACCTATTTTATAATAACCAATTAGACACCTCTTTGGATGTACATCAAGTACACTTTTTACTTTAAAGCAAACAAAGTAAAATGCCTCATCCAGTGTTATTTTCTCCTGACCATAACTGGACTCGATGACCACTCTTTCTTTTGAAAATTCTCTGTAATTATACTTCAGGTACATTTTATAGGTTCACTCTAACCAATTTTTAAAAGCTGGTGAAATTTTTACTAAAGATTCCTATATGTATTTGTTTAATTGAGATCTTTTTTTTTTTTCAAAACTGAATAGAAATAACCTAGAACTGTATTATCTTTCTTCCTTCAATATTGTTAAATACTTTTTTTCAGTCAAATAACTTTAGTGTTCTTTCCTTCCCTTCATTTTGGCCACTTCACACCTCTCTCTCTCGCTCTCCATATCTATATCTATATATTTTTATAGACCTCTCTATATAGATTTATATGTATCACCACAACTGTGTTCCAAGGAAATGAACAGATGATGTCTAGTAAGGGAGATGAGAAATTAATGAATCAACTTCCTATTAACATATCTCCTGCTAAAGACAGTCGTTAAGTAACCCAAAGCTTTCTTGTTTGTAGGAAGAACAGTTAGGAGGCTGTTGGGAAGGCCTATCCAAGAGATGTTGATGAATACAACTCTCATGGTAGTGATGAAAAAAGGAGATAAATACATACATCCCAGTGTGGTTGGGGGTTAGCAAGTAAATTTGCAATAAATAATTCCTTAATAAATAAATGAGTAAAAACATGTAAAATTACTAATCTCAGGTCTTTGTCCTTAGGTAGCACATAATCTAATTATGGAGTTACATAGACACAAACAATTAGAATCATTTTATAATATCATTTTCATCGTGTGCATCTGGTACTAAACAAGCAAAGGGCTTTACTCAATCCATTAATCCCTATGTTCTTGTGAAGAGATGAACAAATCCCTTTTTTTTAATGCTAAAGAAAATCAAGATTAATATGAAAATTCTACAAAGGAGTTATAATACATATTCATAAGATCTGAGAGTGATAGTCATACACAGTTAATGAAATAAAAAAGGACATAGAATCATACTTTTTAGATTTGCAAAAATAATGATAACTTTTATTTCATTATTACTATGTGTCAGACCCTGGGCAAAGCACTTCATGTACATTACATCATTTAATAATGATATTTAATAAATAAATAACACACCATTTAATAAACATTGATTGGTAATTTGAACCATTTTAAATATGTAATTTTTAAAAAATTTTTTTTAAAATTTAAGTTTAAATTTTAAGCAAAATGTTTACTTTAACATATGCTAAATTTTTATCATTAAATTTGTCCAGATGTTTGCGGGGTGTTTTTTGTTTGTTTGTTTTATTTTAGAGAGAGAGAGAGAGCAGGGGAGGGGCAAAGGGAGAAGGAGAATCTTTAAGCAGGCTCCATGCACAGCTCGGAGCCCAAGGCAGAGCTCATGGAGCTTGATCTCATGACCCTGAGATCATGAATGACCTGAGCCCAAATGAAGGTCGAACGCTTAACCCATTGAACCACCCAGGCGCCCCTGTCTAAATGTTTTTCCATTCATTCCAGGATAATAAAATTTTTGATTTGTCAGGCAAATATACAAATATGACTAAACAGCTGATGAAAATTTACTCCACTCATTTATTTTTCTAACATTAATTTAAAGTGTCTACATTTCTTTGCAAGTGCTAACAAAGATGCTGAAGCAAAAATTTCAAAGTAATTATTAAGTCTAAGTAGAATAGTATCACCCTTCCTCTCCCGATGTTTCTTAATCTTTGTGGAGTGAACGAGCCGTAAAACTGAAGGGATGGTCTCTTTGGAGGTGAGCTAAAGGCCTTAGGGAGCAAGTGATTCAGGTGAGAACAGCTCCTGTTTTCCACAAGATTCGGACTGCCATGCAACAAAGGACAAATGCCATTATTTCAGGGAAATCTGAAATTTTGGGCTCAGACACAGTCATTCTATAAACCTGGTCATTTACCAGTTTGAGAAGTGCTGGGAAAAGTCCCTCCTTATCTCTCAGCTCTGAAACAATTTCTCTACCTGCTTTGCCACAGTCCCTGAAGAATTCCAATTAGCCATCCTCTGTGGTTAATTTATAGGACTTGTTGGGCAATATAGAAAAACACAGTTTGTTGGAAAAAACATCAGATTTGGGATCAAAACTGGTTTGCCTTGAACAAGTTACTCAGCTCTCTGGTCTCCTATTGCAAAATGAGAATATCTTCCTCAAAGAGTTGTGCTGTGAAAAGTAAATGTAATCATGTAAGTATTTATGTGGTAGAGAATGCTATATAGGGCGATGCTCTATTCACACATTTTTCTCACTGGCTCACGGGCTTTGGGAGATGAGAACACCAGTTAGTGTTCACGTACTATCGTGAGTAACACTACACTGTCGAGAGAAGCAAGGAAAGCACATTTTGATTATATCAGTATTTTGTAGGAGGCTGGCCATCAATGAATGCATTGAAAGTTTGATAAGCATGTGATAAAATGGAGCTATATTAAATGATCTGGAAACTCCAGCCTGTCCTTCAGATTTCAGGATGGCATTGTTCCCAGACAAGTTACTCATCCTGTTCCTAAAAAACTTCAGAGAAAGAGCTTTCTGCCTTAGTAAAGCACCCCAGGGTTTGCCGGCCACAACAACGTGAAACCCTTCCAGATACCTCACTGCATTCCCGCTGCAGCTGGCCTGATTGTGCCCTTCTTGGAGATGGAAAAATACAGATGGGACTCACTTAAAAGAAATCCATTGTATATGTAAAAAAAAATGCTGCTGCTGCTGATTCAGTTTGCAAAACTTAAAAAAAAAATTGACATAGAAAATGTATTGTTGAGTAAAATACTGCCTTTCATCTATTTATAAAATCATCAGGTATCAAAATTAAACAGATAATCTAAATGATTAAGTAAAAATACAAATATTGTTGTGATCAGTGTTTTTATGGAAGACAGTTTTCCTTTGAGTTCCTAACACTCATAGTTACCAAAGGTCTAGATTGCTGAAGTCACTTTTGAGCCTTTTTAATTAAACCTCGCTAATTGGAGAATGTAAAAAAGGGGAACCACAAGGAAAGTTGGTCTGAGGGAGAGGAAGAAGGGAGAAAATGAGGGGAGCAGAGGGTCTTATAAAATTGAAATTCACTTGCAAACTGAAAAGTGGAAAAATCCTGGGCCTGAATTATACTGAGACATAACAGAGAAACTGACTCTGGATAGGCTGAAAACCAGGTTTGTTTAGAAAAACAGTAAAGTCTTTTATTCTTTTAACTGCTTTTTAAATATTGAGCAACATAAATGTTAACAGTAGTTTGCCAATATTTTCAAAGAATTGAATTTAATAAACTTCCTACGTTCATTATATGCATTAATGTCTTCTAATAACTCCTAAAATTATAAAAATAATGCTTCATAATTGACTTTTGTTATTATTCAAGCAGATTAAAATATGCCAGAGTGCATTAGGCAATTAAGCAAGCAATGAACCGCTTACTTTGGAGGCAAATAAACATTTGGGCAACCAGACTATTATCAAGTAAATGAGCACTTCAGTGCGCTCAATGGTACCCCAAGGACTGCTTCTGAAATGATAACATAATAACAGCTAATATTTATTGAGTGCTTATGATAAGCAAGGCACTGTTAAGTGCTTTACCAGTAATGGCTGATTTATTTCTCACAACTCCATAATGGAAGTACCATCATTCCTATTTTACATATGTAGAAACTGAGCTCAGAGAAGGTGTGGAAGTTGCCTGAAGTCAAAGAGCCTGGAAGGGACAGATCTGGGAATGGAAACCCGGTAGTCACTCCCAAAGGTCTCTCCTCTTATCCACTGGGTGGCGCCTTCTCAAATAGTCAGTGATGTGATGGGGAGCAAATGCGCTGAGAAGTTCAGATGCAAGGTCGTTCCGGCTGTGCAAAGTTAGAAGATGCACTAGAACAACTCTCTTTCTTACATCTGCCAAAGAAGATTATGAACATGCAGGGATTAGCACTGGAAAGAGCTACATTTTGTAACATGATGAATTCCAAAAGCCGAATCTCCTAAATCCCAACAGAGTGGTCTGTGCAGGATAAAAACACATCCTTTCACTTGTTTCAAAATCAAAATATTATGCAATGCAAAACAAACAAAAAAAAAGTGGTGCAGTGCTGACCACATTTTTGGGACTCCAAATTTGCTCTTATTATTGACCATTTCTCTGAGGAAGGAAATCTGTTTGCATGGGGGTCTTAAATGATAAATAGCACATGGCATTATATTTTTCAGTTGGTAACCTGAAGATCCTTTGAGGTAATCTGATTCAACCCTTTCATTTTAAAGAGGAAGAACCCATGACTTGAGTATTAATATCAAGCAGTAAGCTGGAGAGATTAAAACCTGGGCCTTCTGAATCCTTGTGTTGAGTATTTCCAGACAGCTTACATAAATAGAACCACTGGAGGCAGAATGGATCCATCCCTCAACCCCCATTTCTTCCTGTTTTGTACTCTGAATACTCTATTAGCTCCAAGAAAGCAACATGAAGAGAAAAGCTTTAGGATGGAGTTTTATTCCTCTCCGGAGGTGTCAGAAAGTCGTGAAATCTGGGGAAGGATTATCCTCTTGTGACAGGCAGGGGATAATCTTTGCTATTGTGGGTATGGTGGTCTGACATGACTAGTGACTCCCTGGGGCTATTTGATATTTCTTAAATAAAGAGTCTTTGGAATACCTTGCCCGGAATGAGTTGCCATGGAAACAGTGGAGTCAGTGGTTGCAGTCGGTTAGTAAAAGATTTCATCTATTTGCGTACCTCCCAGAACATGGTTGGTGCAGATTCTCAAAACAGCAGCTTTGCCTGTAAAGCATTTGACATTGACCACGGACTGTGATTCAGGAGGTCACCTTTTAAATGTCATTCTGCAATCAATGATGCTACAGCAGCCTAGAAAAAAAAAAATACAGTAAGGATTGCCAACCTGGCAATAGTCTCACCATAGAGCTCGAAGTAGAGATGCCTGTGTTAAAAAGTCTGCAAAGCATTTCTAATTCTCCCTGCCCTCCCAACCCCACTCTCTAACCTAGAAAATTTAGCCATGGATATCTCTGCTTCCATGTCACTGACGGAGTGTAGAGAAGAAAGACACAAGTGGTGAAAGGAAAAGTGAAAGGGAAAGAAGGGAGACAGGAGAGATGGGTCCAGGATGACTTGCAAAATTGAAATGCACAATATCAAATGTGAGAAAGGAAGGAACTGGTGTGAATTCTTAGGCAATGCTGGTGGTCACGTTTTTGGAAAACAATTTAATACTCCCAGTGGACTTGACAATGCACATAATCTATGACCCAGAAATTGCACTCCTTGGAACAGAGTCTCAAGACATCCTTACACATGTGCAAGAGAACACATGGTCAAGAATGTTCCTGGCATCCCTGAGTTTAATAGAAAAAACGCTAGAGACTTTACACACATCAGCATAGATGATTCTCACAACCTAATGTCGAATGAAGAAGCAAGTCATAATAGAATATATGCAGTAAGAAAGTAAACTATTCAAAACTAAACATCTAATTTAAGGAAGCATATCCAAATGATAGTTATAAAGAAGAATAAGAGAATCATTAACACAAAATTCAGCCGTGTGTTTATGTTTGGAGAAGAGAAAGAACAATATTGGTTGGGAGACTAACACGGGTACTGGTGATGTTCTATTACTTTTTAAAGAAATTGTAAACTATGCATATCTTTATAGGTGCTCTTAAAATTGTTAAAATAATAAAAAGTTGAAAAAATAGAAATTCACCTGCCATCATTGTTTTTTATCTTCTTCAGCAAAGAATATTACAGGTAGATATTGTTATTATCAAACATAATAATAGCATTTGCATAGAATTCTATAATTAGTGAAGAATGTTCACAACACTTTAAGATGGATTTGATTATTTCTAAATTGGCAACCAAATAATAGAGGCTCAGATGTGATATATACAAGGAAACAGAACTACAAAATGAATAGACTGAAACTCTGGACTGGTGACTCAATAACCTGATGATCTTTCCCCTGGCCTAGACCAGAAGCTCACACCTCTGGTACACTCTTTGATTAGAATCATTTGGCTGTTACTCTTCCCCATCTCCTCTCTCAACATCACTCATCTTGAACACCATGCTCCGGTTGCTCACAACTCCTTGAAAATCTCATGCTCTCTCGGGGCTCCTGGGTGGCTCAGTCGTTAAACGTCTGCCTTCAGCTCAGGTCATGATCCCAGAGTCCTTGGATCAAGCCCCACATCGAGCCCCACATTGAGCCCACATCGAGCCCCACATTGGGCTCCCTGCTTGACCGGAAGCCTGCTTCTCCCTCTCCCACTCCCCCTGCTTGTGTTCCTGCTCTTGCCATCTCTCTCTCTCTGTCAAATAAATAAGTAAAATCTTTAAAAAAGGAAAAGAAAGAAAATCTCGTGCTGTCCCATGTGCCCAGGTCTTTGCCCATCTTTGCACATTTGCTCAGTGGACAGTGCCCTCTCAAATCACAACTCCCTTCCAGCTCTTTTAGTTTGCTCATTCCTCCTCATCTTTCAGGTCTCAGCTTTGATGCCACTTGAACTAGGGCACCTGAATCCTCAACATTAGGTGAGAGGTCTCATAGTATCCTTGACAGTGATTTACCTTCTGGATACTGATTTACATCATCTACTAAATTGTAAATCCCTTGAAAGCAAGGGTTGTGTCTTGTTAACTGCCTTATCCCCAGCACCAGAATCAATCTCTCTGTTTGCTCTTGCCACAGTGAGATTGCAAAACAAAGCACCACAAAGCTTAGTGGCTTAAAGTAGCCATCATTTATTCTTCCTTGTGCATTTGCAGGTCTGCAGGGATTTGGCTAATCTACACTTGCCTCCAAGAAGAAGACTGAATCCTCCTCTGCTCCACATGTCTCTCTCATCTTCCCTGGACCCATGCTCGGTTATGTTCTACTCACAGCTATTGCAGAAAGACAATAGCATGTACAAGCACATTTTAAGCTGCCACCTGTGTTATGTTGGAGAGCATTCTTTGAGATAGTAACATAACCAAGCCCAAAGTCAATGGTAGGAAAGAACATGCTACCTTTACTGGAAAGAACTTCAAAGGCACTTGGCAAAGATGGTGGATATAAGCAGGGGTGAAAAATCAGGGCCAATAATTCAAGATATCACAGTCTGTGCATGGCATACATAGGATGGCTTCTGGATTTTTTTTTTTTTTTAAGATTTTATTTATTTATTTGAGAGAGAGAGTGAGATAGAGAGCATGAGAGGGGGGAGGGTCAGAGAGAGAGGCAGACTCCCTGCTGAGCAGGGAGCCCGACGTGGGACTCGATCCCGGGACTCCAGGATCATGATCTGAGCCGAAGGCAGTCGCTTAACCAACTGAGCCACCCAGGCGCCCAATGGCTTCTGGATCTTAAAGTATGGCTTTGTTGATCCTTTACCTTCCCTTTATGGGCCCCTTCCCCCATCAAAGAGCTTCTTCTCTTTTACTCTGCCTCTTCTCCAACCTGCATCTGCCTATACCTTTTTTATCCCTCCCCACAACTGTTTCCTACCAAAATATGTCCTCTTGCTCAGCTTTGTGCATTTTGATGGATGACTTTAAATCATCAAAATATCTCAAGATGGGGATAATGGATTTTAATAGACTTAGGTAGGTGATGGGGAAGATTTGGGAGGATCTAATGGCCTTGCCTTGAATTGAATCCTTAAATTCCTCATCAAGACCCAGGGATATGCTTTATGGATAGTAGAGCTGAACCGCCAAAATTCCTTTACCTCTGCCTCTTAGAGCAACTGTTATTTTATCACTAATTATGAATGTCACTCATTTATTCCTTAACAGTAAGGAATTTTCTACTCTTCTATACATCCATTTTTATTCAAATGGGTAGAAAGGAACTGGGGAAAAAGGAATAAATAATGCATATTTTTAAAAAATGTAGTCTATATTTAGTTTCTGCCCCAAATACATTTTATTTGGGGAAAAAAATGCTTTACACTTCCCTTAGAAACCAGCATAAATATATAAAAATCATTTTATAGCATTCATAAAACCTTTTAGTATCTTTTATATGAATAGCATACTGTTTATAGAATTGAAAAGAAGTTTAATTATGGAATTTTGATGAAAAAATGGAGGTAAAGATAGTGGTAATAATTTTACCCTACATTCATCCCCTTTCAGTCATGGTTTGGTTAGGAAAAATTTTTACATTATTGGAAAGAAAATGAGAAGTCTGTAGACTGTTTCCTTAGAGTAATGCCACATTATTGAGATGTAGAGCAAGTTTTATTTGTTTTTTTTTAACAATTAATAGAAAAGCAAAAAAATAATGACTAGATTTAAAACCTTACCTTGGAATCACATATAGAGAAATGTATGAATGTAATGTGAGTGTGGGCCTAGGTATTTTGATTATTTGATTTGTAATGACCATTATGGTTTTAAACATACCTAGAATATATTTGGCCCTTTTCCCATTGAGATCAGGTTATGGCAATCACAGACTTAGGAAGTCCCTGAGTTTCTGAAATGTGAGCAGCATTAGCCTAATGATTTTATTTGGGATATTTGCCACTTAAGAAAGAGTAACTAGGGGCTTGGATGGCACAGTTGGCTAAGCCACAACTTTTGGTTTCGGCTCAGGTCGTGATCTTAGGATCGTGAGATTGAGCCCTGCATTGGACTCTGCACTAAGTGCGGAGTCCGCTTGGGTTTTTCTCTCCCTCTGCCGCTGTCCACCCCCATACCCTGTCTCTCTCTAAAATAAGTAAGTAAATCTTGGGGCACCTGGGTGGCTCAGTCATTAAGCGTCTGCCTTCAGCTCAGGTCATGATCCCAGGGTCCTGGGATCGAGCCCCACATCGGGCTCCTTGCTCAGCGGGAAGCCTGCTTCTCCCTCTCCCACTCCCCCTGCTTGTGTTCCCTCTCTCGCTGTCTCTCTCTGTCAAAAAACAAATAAAATCTCTAAAATAAGTAAGTAAATCTTAAAAAAAAAAAGAAAGGGTAACTAATGTTTCTGTTTAATATGTATTCTTATTTTGATTGTGAACAGTAAACTCCATGGAAGTATTGTACTCAACTCTTAATAGATGTCCTCTTTCAAAGATGAAAGCCAGCTCACCTTCTTTTGTGGATTCCAATTAATTTGGAGCTTATGGGTTCTAATAATGTTTTAATTTGTCATACTTAGGCCACAAATGAATAAACCCTGGGTCATTTGTGAATATCTAAGCGTTAAAGGCAAAGAAAAATATGGCTCTATTGTTGATATTTTACTTTTGCAATATTGCGGTCTCAAATTTTATATGGCATTTAACTATATATTTATTTTGAGCCTATAGGAGCTTAATTAAACTATTCATGTCACATCTTTTACAATTATATTTATTAGAAAAAAAATAACAAGAGTTATAAGCTTTTAGTTTCCAGGTAAGTGAGCTCAGAGTTGTGTTTAAAACTTGAGACAATAATGACAAAATCTTGAAGAAAAAACAGACAGTACAATCCCTTAAAAAGGGAAGCGTTCCTACCTCTTCAGGATCATTAGCACTCTGCTGCTTTCCTCATCCCAAAGAAGGGAGGTTGGCTAATGTTAGAAAAATTCCCTTACAGCCTAACACTCTCTGACTCAATGGATATGACTCAGCATGCTTGACAGCCAGGTCTAGCCTTGAAACATCAGATGCAATTTCCTGGAAGCTGTTGTCAAATCTATTTGCAAAGCCAAGCAGAAAGATTTTCATCAGGAACTCAGTTGTGCACCTGTCTTGGGTATCTATGGAAGTTCCTTTATCTGCAGTGAGGCTATAGAGATTACATGGAAGAGGGTGAGCTATGAAGTGTTTACCTGCAGCAATAAACTGAAAAGGGGAACAATGAGTTTTATTTCCTTCCTCATTCTTCCACTCTCAACGCAGGAACCCACAAAGAAAAATCATAAAACATGCACATGTGTGTGTGCGTATGTGTGCACACATACAGAGGAGGAGGGTAGGAAGGGAGGAAAGACAGAAGATTGCTATTTCAGTGGAGACCTGGCTAGGTGTCAGAATAAGGCCTTTGTGGAAGAGATTATAAGGACTAGAAGAACTGGTTTGTTTCCACTGCTGAGTGGAGCAAAAGGGTGTGGAGAGAGAGGGAAGCATCAGAGGAAGGGATTTGGAGAAATGTGTATGAGAGGTGTGTTGTCCCTCTTCATAATGTGGGTTGGTGGTACTTGACTCATCTTCCTGTGAGGTTTGATGTCCCTTTGGGGACATGCCCATGAAATTTTGGGGTGAGTCTTTAATTAGGGGACTGGTGACTACTTTTTAACTGGAGTTTGTAGAGCAAAAGAATTTGGAGACCTAGGGGCGCCTGGGTGGCTCAGTCGTTAAGCGTCTGCCTTCAGCTCAGGTCATGATTCCAGGTCCTGGGATCGAGCCCCGCATCAGGCTCCCTGCTCCACGGGAAGTCTGCTTCTCCCTCTCCCACTCCCCCTGCTTGTGTTCCCTCTCTCACTGTGTCTCTCTCTCTCTGTCAAATAAATAAATAAAATCTTTAAAAAAAAAAAAAAGAATTTGGAGACCTAGAAAGAAGATAGCTGAAATGGCTGGAATGACATTTCTAAGGGAGAGAGGGAAGAAGTTCCTCCACCCCTGTGCCTTATTTGGGAATGGCAGTCATTTCTAAGTTTCTCATAGAGGCTGAGGGCAGGCCAGAGGAATTAATTTGAATCACGATACAGATTACCAGTTTTCCAAGACATTGCTCAGAAATGTAAGAATACCTTTTCAACAGTTTGCAACATAAATGATTGTAATCAGGCATCCAAAGATTAAGTGGTCCACAAACGAGAACTTCAAACTCCCCTGGGTCTTTGCACCTGGCAACAACTGATCATCCTGAACACCTGGCTGAGAAGCAGGCAGGGCTGAGAGAACCCAGCCCAATCCTCACAACCCCAACCTCTGCCAGCTCACTGGATCAGACTCCTTCATCCCTCTACTGGGAGTTAGGCATTCGTGATTCTTGAGCAAGTAATGGTCAGACCCGAAGAAAGGAGAATAGCCAATAAATGAGAAAGAAGAAACTTGGGAGAGATGTATTAAATAATAAACTTTGTGTTTGACTGAATGATATCCTCTCCCAAAAGTTAGGTTTTTAACAATAAAGCAAGAAAGAAGACTGCTATTTTTTTTTAAATTTGTGAATTTTGTGCACACCTCTAACAGTGACTGGTTGGACAATCAACTCCATCTGTTCTGTATGTTTCTTCTGGCAGTGAGACATCAGCTTCCAATTCTTCAGTAAGTTTGCTCCCACAAGTGAAAAACTCTAGTGCATCAAATCTTTACCTAATTTCCTGGGCAAGGATTTTATCTAATTTCTCTAAAATTAAGAGAAAGAGGTGGGAGGTGGTCTATAGTAACATATAAGTCCTAAAATCTTAGTTGCTTGTTTAATGCAACAAAAGATTATTTATTGCTCAGTATGATATAGATGGGATTGTCTTCTACATCAAGTAGCAAGGCCTTCTACAACTCTGCTGTTTGATGGAGTAGCCACTAGCCACATGAGGTTATCGAACACTTGAAATGTGTCTAGTCTGAATTAAGAGATTCTGTAAGCAAACCATAAGAGACTCTTAACTCTAGGAAACAAACCGAGGGTTAATGGAGGCGGGGGGGTTGGTGGTGGATGGGATAACTGGGTGATAGGCATTAGGGAGGGCATTTGAAGTAATGAGCACTGGGTGTTATATGCAACTGATGAATCACTAAATTCTACCTCTGAAACTAATAAAATTTTTTTAAATGCATAGTACTGTACAACAAAAAAGTAAAATTTGCTGTAGGTTAATCTGAAAACAGAAGATTTTGTAAGTATAATGTATGCACTAGACTTAGCCTTAGTAAGAAAAAAATGCAAAATATCTCAATAATTATTTGTATATTGCTTACATGTTAAAAGGATAATATCTTGGATGTGTTGGATAAATAAAATATATTGTTGAATTAATTTCATGTATTTATTTTAATGGGGCTCCTAGAACATTTAATGCTACATGTGCAGCTTGCATCATATTTATTGCATAGCACTGATCTAGGAACATGTGGCCACCTGTTCTTAGCTGCCTAGCCTGTAGATGACGCATGCCATTTGCATTCCTATTTCATTGCCCAGAATTAGTCACTTAGCCCAAACCTAAGGGATTCTGGTAAATGGATATTTTGTGAGTCCCCAAAGTCTCTGCTGCACTTTTTTCTCTATTTTACAATTGCTCATTATTCTTTTGCATCTATCCTTTCCCATTCTCACTTGTTGTTGTTTTTTTTTTTATATTAAGATTTTATTTTCACGAGCAGTTTTAGGTTCATGGCAATTGAAGGGAAGGTACAGAGATTTCCATATGTTTTCTGCCCCCAAGCATGCATAGCCTCTCCCATTGTCAACAGTCCCCACCAGAGTGGCATATTTGTTATAATCTATGAAACTACATTGACACATTATTATTACCCAAAGACCATAGTTCACATTATGGTTCAACTTGGTGTTGTAAATTCTATGGGTTTATATAAATGTATAATGACATGTTTCCATCATTATAGTATCATACAAGGTAGTGTCACTGCCCTAAAAATTCTTTATGCTCCATCCATACATCCCTCTCCACCCTCCTGAATTCCTGAATTTTTTTTAAGATTTTATTTTTAAGTAATCTCTACATCCAACGTGGAGCTTAAATTTACAACCCTGAGATCAAGAGTTGCATGCTCGGAGCGCCTGGGTGGCTCAGTTGTTAAGCGTCTGCCTTCGGCTCTGGTCATGATCCCAGGGTCCTGGGATCGAGCCCCGCATCGGGCTCCCTGCTCCGTGGGAAGCCTGCTTCTCCCTCTCCCACTCCCTCTGCTTGTGTTCCCTCTCTTGCTGTGTCTCTCTCTGTCAAATAAATAAATAACATCTTTTAAAAAAAAAAGAGTTGCATGCTCTACCGAATTCCTGACTTTTTAAAGTGTCTCCATAGATTTGCTGTTTCCAGAGTATCATATAGTTGGACTCATACAGAATGAAGCCTTTTCAGATTTTCTTTCCCTTAGTAATACACATTTAAGGTTCCTCCATGTCTTTTTATGGCTTGATAGCTCATGTCATTTTAGCACTGAATAATAGTGTTCCAGTGTCTGGATGTACCACAGTCTATTTATTCACTCACCTACTGAAGGACATCTTGGTTGCTACCAAGTTTTGGCAGTTATAACTAAAGGTGCTGTAAACATCCATGTGTGAGTTTTTGTGTGGACATAAGTTTCAACTCCTTTGGGTAAATACTAAGGAGCACAATTGCTGGATCATATGTTAAAGAGTATGTTTAGCTTTGTAAGAAACTTCCAGACTGTCTTCCAAAGTGGCTGTAGTATTTTATATTCCCCCCAGCAATGAATGAGATTTCTTGTTGCTCCACATCCTTGCCAGCATTTGGTATTTTCAGAGTTCCAGACTTGGGCCACTCTAATAAACGTGTAGTGAGTGGTATCTCATTGTTCTAATATGCATTTCCATAATGACATATGATGGGGAGCATCTTTTTATATGCTTATTGCCATTTGTCTATCATTTATGGTAGATGTCTATTAAGGTCTTTGGCCCATTTGTTAATCAGGTTGTTTGCCTCTTTCTTTTTCATATTTCATTTCCTAGTCTTTCTCCCCTTCATCTGCCTTTTAACTGCTCTTTGCCTTGTTCTATATAACTAAATTTGTCATGTGTTACTTAAAAAATACACAGTAATAAATCTTTGGAGAAAGTGTCAGGGAGCAAATTAAGTGAAATTAATTATCCTCATTTATATCAAAAGATAATGATGTGTATATTTGCCATTTTTGATGGGGGAAAAAAAAAAACCTCATTAAGTTGTAAGCAGAGTTCCCAGTAATGTGTCTCTACCCTCTACCTCCTCTACATTTTAAGGATTCTTTCTTTCCCCTCATTCACTCCCTAAGAAAGTACAGAAGTGCCTTTTCTCTTATATTGGCCAGTGGAAAAAAAAAATGCCTAATTCCTACTAGTATAGTCCAACTATAACATAATCTCATACTCTGTATTTTTCCTGTTGCTCTAATTTTAAGCGAAACTCCTTGCTTTCTGAAGAACTGACTGAACTTGGCCTAACATCATTTCATGGCCTGAGGCCATTCAAAGTCCTCCCCACACTTTTTGAAAATTCCTGTTTACATTTTCATGGTTTTTCTTCTGGTTCAGTTTCTGCTCTCAGCTTTACTCTAAGTCAGTGGTCAAAACAAAAACAAGTCAGAAATTTAGAAAACCTTGCTAAAGATCTGAGAGTCATGGAAGGGATGGTCAATTGTGTCTGTGTCTTGCTAGCTCCGTGTGAATAGATTTCTTTGGAAGCACAGTCAAGGCACAGGGCTTCCTACTTTTTAGCAATCATATTGTCAATGTCTATGAGACTTCTCTCCATGCTCAACCTGCTAGTGAGAGTAACACAATCCATCCGTCTCTTCTGCTAGAATACCATGTAGGATCATTGTAGAAACAATGTTCATTGTTTTCTACATCATTGAGTGTACTTGTATTAGTCAGCTTGGACTGCTATCACAAAATATCATAGACTGGGTGGCTTAAACAGCATAAATGTATTTATCACAGTTCTGGAGACCAGAAGTCCTAAATCAGCTCCAGTATGGTCAAGGTTTGGTGAGAACCCCTTCCTGGTTTGCGGATGGCCACCTGCTTGCTGTGTGCTCATGTGGCCTTTCCTTGTTATGTTTGTGTAGCAAGAGAGGTATCTCTCTTCCTCTTCTTATAAAGCCACCAATCTTATCAGATTAGGACTTCACCCTTATGACCTCATTTAACCTTAATTACCTCCTAAAAGTCTGTCTCAGATATAGTCACATTGGGAGTACAGGCTTCAACAGATGAAATTTGGGCAGGGTGGATACATAATTCAGTTCACAACCGTACTATTTTCCATCTAATTACAATACCATTTAGGTTTTAAGAGGTGCATGCTGAACTTTTAGGTCAATCAATTTGATATCATGGTGCAGGTGTTCAAAGCCTCTAACTTTAAGATTTCTCATGTGGTTATTAGGACTAAAAGAGATTAATACCATCAGAAACTCTTGAAGAATTAAAATAATGGAAAGTATCCATAGAACTAAAGGGAGAAGGCAATAATCCTGACTAATAAATAATCCTGACTAATAAATAATCCTGACTATTCTTCCCCTACTAGATACATATCACAGAAATCTGAGTTTAGAATGAGAGCACAGTAGACTAAACCGTGTATGATGAGCCTTATTTGCATTCATTCTATTTCCTCCCTTTGAAAACTCAAAGTTGTAAGTCCTGTATGTCTCATTTTAGCAAGAAAATCTCAATTATTTTGATATAAGGAACTTGAAAAGGAGAAAGGATTCAGAAAAGGAAGAAAGGAAGGCTCTGGGCACCACACAGAGATCAGATTACAGACTGAATTGGCCTATGATAAATATCAGGAGCCACAGTAACTCTCCAGTACCAGCTCCCAGGTTTTCCTTTGCAGGGTCCTGCCTCAATGTTCCACTGTGTAAGCTCCCATCACAGAGCTACAGGCCTTATTGACTCATTACTGGGGTTAGTCAAGTGTGGAATGGGTTAGGAATTGCTATAATATCCCATTATGTGGCTGTTCTGCCCCATTATCTGAGCCGACCTAGGGCGGTGTGCTGGATATGATGCAGTGCAAGAAGACACAGCTTAATTCAGAGACCTTTAACAACGCACAGGGAGAAGAGTCTAGAAATCAAGGCACATATACAAACAAATGAACATGCCTCAGTTGCTGCACACTGCTCTCTCCAAATGCTCAGGGTCACTTCCAGTATTTAAGTTCAAGTGCTGAGAGAGTGGTAGGTAGAGGGGCTCTCGTGGTTACAGTGAGCATTTGAAGAACAGTTGTCATGGAACGAACCTGGAGATTTCATTTAACCTATAGATTATATAACCTATAAACTTCAAGGACCCGGCACCAGAGCTCTGGGGGATTGAGCCAGGACACATATAGTGTCCATAGTCCTCTTATTCTGACTCAACCTCTCAGGCTACTTTCCTGGCATCTGGTTCACTATTCCCTCATGGTAACTATACCCTCGACTCTCTCTTCCTTCAGTGCAGAGTCTTAAAATGCATTGGAAGCCCTGGGAACTGTGAAAACCCAGGGCAACGGCAACAGGCAATCTTAATTGGGTGTAGAGTTATAGAATATTAATTGAAGTTGGATTTTTTTACATCAAAAATAATACAACTACCCTGAAAAAAATTAACAACCTATTTTATACCTACTGGATATTATGGTAACTAAATGTTTAAATTCATTTTAGCGCTATTCATATTATAATTAAATGCTTGCTTAGGAATTTGTTTCACTACTGTCTCCCCCATAGATGGTTAAATCCTTGAGGGAAAAGATCTAGTGTCTCTTGACTGTCACATCATCCCTTTACTTAGTAGGGATTATACATAATAGATTCTGCATAAATTGTGGTTGTGAAAATGAATGAGCCCATGGTTTTCATAACCATGGTGACTTCATGACAGTTAATATTTTAACTTCTTTTCTCATCTTTCTGCTATTGTGGCTTTAGTACAGTTTGAGTTGGCTACTACTTTTACTTCTCTACAACTGGGGCTTGACTGGGTGTATTCTTGTGATCTTGGGTAAGGCCCATTAGGAAGTAGCACATTCGGGCATCATAGAGCCTTTTTAGATTCTTAAATAAGTATGACATCAGAGGGAGCCATGGGATATAGATGGCATATCAGTAGACGGGATGCCAATGACAGCTTATGTTGCTAAACAACCTTAGAATGTTATTTAATTTCTCTATACTTCAGTTTCCTCCTTGCGAAGAAATGAAATACAATGCCCATTATCCTTGGGTTTTGGGGGTTTTTTTTAATCTGAAATGGGAAAACAGCCATGGCTATGCCTGACACAGAGTGCAAATTCAATTTATGTTGAACCTGATCTCCACAAAAATAAGCAATTGTCAGAAGTTTAGATTCACCAGATAACAAGCGGTGTTCTCCAAACCTGACTGCAGGAGCAAGTTCTTCGTCTTTCCAGCTGGACCACTTATTGCTTAGCTCACCGCCCACACACCCACAACTCCAGTGCACTCTCAGTATGTCTGCCCTTAGACTATTGTGGCAGCCTGTAACATTAAGAATGCGTAAGTCATCTTGCAGAAGTCTTAGGAGAAAGGGCAAATTGTGAGTAAATAATCTGAAATATATGGGTGCTAAAATTCCATAGTCTTAGGGTGGAAAACACTCCAGAATCTCCTAAACTTGTGCTCAGACTATCTTTTCTTGATCCATAAAACTTTTGGAAATCACCCCAATAGATTTATCAGGTCACAGTATGCAAGAATGGGCAGGGAAAACTGAGAACCTGTCTTCCTCATGCTTCCCCAGGTATGGCCAGAGAGTGAGCCATGGGCAGAAGCCAGAAGGATACATTGTAGAAACTAGAGGAAAATAAAACCTTTGAAACATCATTAAGACAAAATACCTTAATCCTCCTCAATTATAAAATAGCAGATAAGGGAGATTCTGGAATTCTCTATTTGACCATTGTTTCTTTTGCAATCCCTAAGGATTTATTAGTTCTCATGTCTAGGGCTACTAAACATAATAAAAGGACAGTGTTAGGTGGACTCACAGGGTGTCTTTTAAGTGAATTAGTCTTATTTTGATTATACAGAATATAGTATAGCTATTACCCTAAAATTTGCTCATATCACTAGGATTTAAGTACTGTTAAAAGCATTTCCTCTCCATGAAAAATTACCATAGGCCATTAAATTTTCTATTGATTTTCAGTTATGGAATACGCACCCCACATTCATTTTCAGTAGATGCCCAGTTGCTTAAGCTCTACTAATATAATGCCTTCATTTTAAGTCCTTTGCTAATTGTTTTATTTTTCTCCATAATCCTTCCTACTAACTCCTATTTAGCCTTCATTAAGGAGAATGAAAACCTGCCCATCACCTTCTTCTCCTGCTTCTGGCCTTATGGCTGTTCTTTGAATAATAGTAATTAACATCTGTGCAAAATAATTCTTATTCACAGAGTTCTGAGGCATTAATTAGTGTCATAATATCCCTAAGAGGTAAGTAATTATAATTCTCACACTTTTTACGCAGGAGAGACTGAGACACATCTGGGTTAAGTCATATGCTTAAATTCATGCATAAGAACATAAAAAAAATGCACCAAGACCTGAGTTACAAAATAGATTCTCTATGCCTGACACCAGTGAGCAGTCTGTCTGCCACCTTGCTTATAGCATTACACACTGGCGTCTCCTGGATGGCTAAAAAATTTTATTTTGATTCTTACAGTGAAGACCTTGAGTGGAATCTTATAAAGAGGGAAATTTTCTGAGAAGTCAAACTAGCAAATGAGCATGAGTTTTGCCCATCGAGAATTCTAGGGGAAAGAGGAAGTCATCCCATGAATACATGTGAAATGTATTGAAAGTACACATAATGCTAGTCAACCACCCCTCTCCCTGTTATCATCATTGTGTCTAATGGCTTAGTGAACATTGTTCTTCCCCAAGTTTTCTACTTTGGATTCTATTCTAGAACTAAGGAGAAGAAAGTCACTGTTATACTTTTCTATATCAAACCTCAAACTGGATTGGATTTTAATCCAAATGATAGTAAAAATAGAATATTTCAAAACTATTTGGCTTTTAATTTCCAAGTTAATAGCTTCCCATATGATGTGTGAGGTTGGGGCATGATCCCATTAATAACAATGGATATCACTTTGGCCAAGCCTAATTTTTAAGCTAATATTTATTGATAAAACTTAGGGGATTGCCATTTTGCATACCCACATACTTGAATATTTTCTGAATTATCAGGGATATAACTTCTTAAAAACATTCAGTTTTATTACTTTGTAACTTATTTTTAACCTCCTGATATTTTATATGAAGAAATAGAGTTAAAAGAGTCTTCTCCAAAGTTTTGTCCCATAAGCAGGAATTGCATATTTCAAATAAAAATGGAAACTGGCCCCTCTAGTTGCTTTTATGGAGCCACGAGGTTAGGAATAGTGAAATGCCCTTCATGACTCTTGACACCCTTCTCCTATCTCTGAAGTAAGGCAGAATTGAGACCTGACATGCTGCACCTGACTAGTTACCTCTGCCCTTCCACTGGTCAATCTGTCCTGGTCTGGATTTAATCTGGGAGAAAGGTAGATATTGATTGTGTAAATCTGACTTAACCCTAGACTCCAAGTGAAGAGGTAGATACCACTGTCACTTTAGATAAGAATAATCTTCAGATAAAATATTGACTTGCGTGAATTCTACATCCACACTTAGTCCCAGTGGTCATACAGCAACCCAGTGAGCTGGACTATATACCACCCTAGACAATCTTGTCCCCAAAAATAAATCTAAGAATGACCTGAGGAGGAAAATCATGACACACTTTGGGAAGCAACTAGTGAAGGAAAGTCATCAGTTCTATTTAAAGGCACTGAGTGTTGTTAATTCTACTTCTAAAATAAGAACCCAAACTGCCACCATCTCTTCACTGTCAGTGCACCAGCTTAATCCCAGACTTGCCTTTCTTTAAATTATTCTCCTTCTTGTCCAAATTAATAAATGCAACACTACTTATTCATAGAAGAATCTTCTAGAATGCAATGGGTGGTGTCATTCACTCCCCTATGTAAACTTCAGTAGTTCCCGGGGGACCGAAATATATTTAAAATTCCATAGGTGGAATACAGACCATTCATCATGTGGTTTCTATATATTCCGCAATTTCCCACTGAAACCTTGGGGTTCATTCAGATCAGCTGTACTGCTATGGCTTTATTTGGCTGAAAAAGGCATTCTGTACCTTGATATGTCATGATGCTCTCATTAGAATGTCCTCTTTGTCCGTTAAATGAAATCTTACTGTTCAAGAGGCTCCATCAAAGTCATTATAGGAACACATTTCCTACCATTCCCCCACAAACAAGTTCGTTGTTCCTTACTCTGTGTTTCAGTGGTGCCTGAAACACATCTCTCTTCACATGAATCACATTGTATTGTAATCACATTAAGGACAGAAATGATTTCTTTTTCTTCTTTGCTTGCAAAGCACATAATTTAGGTGCCCAATAATTGTTTATTGAACTGTCATTTCATCTTGTCTATGTTATTCTCCCTCTGTAAATAACAGTGTTAAAATAATTTTCATTAATGCCCTGTGTTATTAGATACTTTATTCAACTAAGTCTCAGTTGTGTCATCTGAAAAAAAACCTGTGAAAATTATAATTATTCACTTCACAAGGATACCATGTAGATTAATTAGTACCCTCAAAGTGTTCAGAAAATGTAGGACACATTTTAGGTGTTAAATTCTATTACCCAAGATCAGCAGTAAGGCTTTCTAAATGTCAGGAGTAAAGTTTGAGAACCTGCTGCCACAAAAAAATCTATAAGAAGGTGCGAGCTAAGTGTGAAGTTTCCTTTTAGGTAATTTTGTTTCTGAAACTTCACATTGTTGGCTGGAAATTGAGTTTATAAGAATAGGATTAAGGGGGAAGTAGAGTGTTCAGGGTTCTGTAGACAGACGTGTCACTGTGTATTTATAGGCATATATATGTTATATAAAGTATGTATTGTGTGTGTACAAGTGTATATGACATATCTGTACAAAATCATAATGCACATACATCTATTTTATCCACACACACAGAAATTAGTTAGTTATTCCTGGTAAACCACTAAGGTGGTTTAACAAGGCTATCTGGGTCACACTTCCAATTTATGAGCGCTGAAATTTTGTGACCTCTCCTTTCAAACCACACTATGTATCTGCATGGCTTCAGAACCAACTGCATATCAGTCCATTCACTGGTTCTCAGTGAATTCTCCATTTACCAACTTTGCGAATTATTGGTAAAACAGACATGGGTCCACATAACTTAAATTTTTATACAGCTTAAAGAGCTATAAAATTTTTTTCACACATATTTGAAATAAAGCCGTTTTCTGACATTATCATGTCCTATAGTTGGTTGGTTAGTTTTAAAACAAAAATGATTTTATTGAGGAAGCTTACAAATAATACATGTCTGACTTTAAGTGGTTTATAAAATTCACAATAACTTGTCAATATTTTGATATTGTGCCAAGATCTTTCCCTTTATTCTGGATTCCCTACTTTGAATTTTCATCTTCCTGCCCGATCGACATCTAAAATTCATCCAATACAATTTTGAGATTTAGTTTCCTTAAAGAGGAACAAGCATTGGGGCGCCTGGGTGGCTCAGTTGGTTAAGCGACTGCCTTCGGCTCAGGTCATGATCCTGGAGTCCCAGGATTGAGTCCCGCATCGGGCTCCCTGCTCGGCAGGGAGTCTGCTTCTCCCTCTGACCCTCCCCCCTCTCATGTGCTCGCTCTCTCTAGCTCATTCTCTCTCTCAAGTAAATAAATAAAATCTTTAAAAAAAAAAAAGAGGAACAAGCATTTAAAGAGATTTGTGAAGCCGATAGAGTAGGAATTTCTCTGATTTATTTTATGATTTTCCCCTCAAATTTTTAGTTTCTGGATACACCTCAACTGATAAAGAATTTTGGTAGTTTTACATTTATAGTCTTTCCAAAACATTCAACTTAGTTTTCATAGAAATGATTCTATTTTTACACACATATTTCCATTAATATATATAATGATCGATTTAAATTTGTTGTTACCAAAACCATGAGCATCTAAGTCCACGTTCCATGAGTTCTTTTCTGAAACTTTTCATTCACTGAATAAATACATTTTTTTAAATGCTTACTGGTGCCAGACACTGTGCACTCTTTATGTTTCCATAACAATATGTGCTCCTCATTTTGCATGTGATATCCGTTATAAAAATTAATTCAATATTGGTGTTGTTCTCACGGCTGTCAGGGCCTAGGGCATGGAGAACCCCAAGAGTCTCCCACTTTATGGACTTACGATCTAACAAAGCATGCAGTGGAGCAGATAAAACAATGTCAGGTAAGTAGCGTTGAATATGTAGCTGCTAAATGTAAGAATGTTAATTCATACGTGTGTAAAAATGGGAGACAGAGGTCCAAATCAATGAACACCTGTGAAAATACTTTGACCTCTGACCTACCTGCCTGGACTCATTTGGTTCTCACTTCTGATTGAAGGGAGTCACCACCCATTCCACTCTTAGGCACCCTCCAGCTTGACAAACACTGCTTTAAAAAATTTGAGAAGGACCATAAATGCATCTATAGCAATGAAATCTGCCAGATGACTGCTTTTTGCCCATAATTCATATTGCACTTGTCATTATTGCATAGTGTTTTATTACCAGTCAGATCAATTAAAAATTAATTCAGTTCAAATAGTAATAGATTTTTTAAGTCACCTTTGTGATGTAGTAAAGGAAAAAGCAATACAAAGTAGGGATGTGTCTTGCCTAGACTTTCAAACAAACGAACAAACAAAAAAGGGATGGTGTTGGAGGTTGTTGGATTGTTCATGGCTATGCTTGTTAGAGACTATGCCTTGAGACAGAAGAAGAATCAGCAGTCAAATGCTTATATTTTTTTATATCATTACAGCTTTCCTTCTTAAGGGTAAAAGTTAGGCAGGTCCAGAGATTTTGTTTTACTCTATAGTTGCTTTGTCTTCACAATAGACTAAGATAACTGATGTTACACTTAAAAAAAATTTAAAAAACCACACTCGGCGCCTGGGTGGCTGTCAGTTAAGCGTCTGCCCTCGGCTCAGATCATGATCTCAGGGTCCTGGGATCAAGTCCCTCATCGGGCTCCCTGCTCAGCAGAGAGTCCGCCTGTGGGTTCTCTCTCTCCTTCTGCCCCTCCCCTCCTCATGCTTGCTCTTGCTCTCTCAAATAAATAAATAAAATCTTCAAAAAAACCCCACACTCTATAGTGGTTGCAGCAAGTTTTCTGAAATACTCCGCTATTATATTTTTAAATAATGCTATACTTACAGGTGAGCTAGAGACATTGCAGAAATACATGCTTTAAATACGGGTCATTGCTCTGATTCAAGACAGAAATACCTCAGAAATTTAAATGTAAGGAAAATGTTCTAGCTACCACTAGTGATCAAGATGAAGCTATAGTTCTGGATCACGAGTCTATGAGGCCATTGCTGTCGCCGAAGACTTCTAGATTTGGTGCCACTGTGGGTTTCATTCCGGGGCCATGAATCAATGAGCTGAGGTGGTGTTGCCTCAGCTGGTAGGTGTAAGAGGTGAAAATTCCTGACAAAGCTCCAGTGAGATGAGGAGCAATCTAACCAGTTAATGATGCCCGGTCATACTGAGAGAGGACAGAGGATGTTGCTATTGTCGAGAATTAAAACCACTTTATGATGATTAACATGTAAAACCGCTGGAAGCTTTGCAATTCTAGGCATCAAGAAGAAAAAACATTTTATTACTAAATTCTTGCAATGCAATTTCAAACACATAGCAGGTCTCATCTTGACAAACGATGTTTTCTGTGACAGATTGAGCTAGTCTTTTCTTGTAAGTGTGCAAGATTCAGGGGCTGCATGAAGCTCTATTAAGTATTTAAAGCCACAGATCACCACCTCATGGAAAGCACAGCCGTCAGCAAAATTATGAAGGAGCGAAGCTCCTGTTGGGCTTTACCGCCTCTCCTTCCGCTAGTCCTTTCCTTGCACCCCCTCTCTCGGTGCCCATTAAATTGGTGGTGGTGTAGGACGATCACTGAGCTTGGAGTTAGAAGTCAAGTTTGCATCTTGCCACTCATATTAACAACAAAGCCTACCCTCACAGAACATAGGTAACCAAACTAGTAAACCCTTAGCTAGTCAGTCAAATACTGTTCTAAGTGATTTCATGTGCTAACTCGTTTAATCCTTAAAACCATCCATGATGTAGGGACAATTATTACCTGTATTTTACAGATGGGGAAACTGAGACACAGAGTGGGTAAATCACTTGCCTGAATTCACACAGCTAGTAGTAGCTAGAGCTGGGACATGGATTCAGGCAGCCTTCCTCTAGAGCCAGGACTCTCAGCATGATGCTCTTTGTGTTAAGTGAAAGAAAACATAAAAACTATAACCACTTGTGGCAGATGCTACAAAATGCCTACCTCATAGTCACTCAACTTTTCTTCCTTCGTGTGACAGATAATTTTATTTGGGGATTGACAGTGCCCGGGTAAAAGACTCCATTTCCTAGCCACAAAGAAAACAATAGCAGAAATTGTTAGGTGGGAAGTGC
>NC_138371.1:24562715-24577952 GCF_054177405.1 Leptonychotes weddellii
AGGAGCCTGGCTGGTTACCACTCATGACGGCACTCCAAGAGAGTTGTGTGTTTCTATAATACTGATTCTTTATGGGATCTTTGGCATTTGCTATCCCGTGCCTCCATCAATCTAGTAGTGAATTCCACCACTAACGTGACACTAATACAGCCCCTGTGGAGAGACAAGATAAACAGACTTTGGTACCGATCTCAAGGAGCTTAAGCGTGTTTTAGGGGAATACATCCAAGCAGACCAGTCACAAAGGAGAAATAGATGCAAGGAGGTGGCATTTGGCTGGGCCTTGAAGGAGGAGTAGCATTTTAGCAGGCATCTAAGTGGATTGAATCCATTCTCATTAGTGTGGACAGTATGGACCTAGGCTCAGATAGAGAGACATTCAATTGTATGTTAGGAAATGACTAGTGATCCAGGTTGACCATAATGTGAAAATGTGATAATTCTTTAAGTGATTTGTTTGCAGTCTAAAATTTTCTAAGTAAATATTTGGCGGGGGGGAGGATAAAGAAGAGAGGGGAAAACAGTTGACATAATTTTCCCCGGTAACTATAATAAGCTCTGTGATATTTAATCTTATTATATTCTCAGGTTAATTCTTTAGTGAAAGGACAAGAAAATAAAATCCTCCAGCAATAGGGAAGGAGGAAAAGGGAGACAAGCAGAATGGAATGAGAGAACCAGATGACACCAATATGCTTGAAAAGAACATTCCCCACTGCTGGGGTTATTGTGATCCTTCCTATTGGATTAAGCTTGGCATAAAAAAGCTACTTAGAAATTGGCAGCCACACAAAGGAAGGCAAAAAGGAGATAGACATGATTTTAAAACATAGTCAGCTCAAAAAGCTCCCAAGAAATTACTTAATGTACTCAAGCAAGTGTAATATGTGACTTGCCTAAGAATAGTATATATAAATGCCATTTCCGATTGTGATAATATGTAATGTTGTTTTCAAGGCCAGTACTTTGCTCCTAATTAAAATGACTCTTAGAGAAATGAAAATCAGTTTGCCTGAGGAATTTATTCTGTCACATGCATGCTTATTCCATGAGATGCCCATCACTAAAAAGAACTTCAGTTGTGACACATCGCTCTCATTTTTAATTTATTTTTGATGCTATTTTTTGAAGGATTTCTGAAATCAGAATATGAATTACCTTTCTGTTTGCCAAAACAGGCTACATTGCAGCAGGTTCTAGAGAAATCCACTTAATATGCTTTGGCCAGAAGAAATGTTTCTCCAAATTGAGCTGATGAACTCTGAGAAATGTCAAATAAATTTGAATTGCTCTTCTTTGTGTAAGATAATATCTCTGAATAGAGATAACATAATCTCACATATTAATAATTATGGATCTGTGCCATGTCATCATATTGGAGTCTGGGATAAGTTACGTTTTTTGTAAGCTCCATTTATTACCTAGTATTTCTCCAATATAAGAGAATATGGTAAACAAAATCTCAACTTTAAAGATTTTCCAAAAAGTCTGCATATTTAATAGAACTTACTACGCTCTACTAAAAAAAAAGAGAGAGAGAGAAAGAAAGAAAAGAAAAGAAAAGAAAAAATAAAGAACAAGATCTTCTAGAGCATCTAAAAAGTCAATTTCCACCCAATTTTCCAGGAATCTGTGTATTGCATTAAGTAAAGCAATCGCTTAACATGGTAACAGATACTAAGGGAGAACATGGGAATCTCTATCCATGTATTAAATAACATGAGGTTGCAGGGAGATGGGAGCAGAATTTATCCTGAATAGATTATGTGGATAAACTGAAATGCTCTAGCAATGAGGATGGGTCCATTTTGAACATCTTTGTGTAGGATCACAATAACCCCAGCAGTTGGGGAATGTTCTTTTCAAGCACATTGGTGTCATCTGGTTCTCTCATTCCATTCTGTGTTGTAAACTGCAAAATTGTGTAATAAACCATAAAGAGTACCAGATCAATCTGTGCACATTCAACAAACTGCTTGGCCTTGAGCCAATCACCTCACTTTTCTGGACCTCACTATACTCATCTGCAGATAATGGGGTTGGACCAGATGCTTGTTACTGAAAGCTTTAAAAATGCACAACACTGGGTCCCAACCAGACCTCCTGAAGCAGAATTAGTAGTTAACAAGACTTATGGATGATTCCTGTGTACCTCAAGTTTGGAAAACATTGGTCTAGATGGTCTCTACGTTAACTTAAAGTTGTACTTCTTTTGAGGCTCTCCTTCTTTACAAGTTCTCCTTTCTGCAAGAGAGGCAACAGGCTTAGGAGTAAGGTCAATGTTTTCCTGAGTTTGGGAGTCGGACAAATTTGGGTTGGAATCCTGGGTCTAGCAGTTAGTTACTTTCTTACTCTGGGTAACTGACTTCCCTTTATTTAACCACAGTTTTCTGATCTTCAGTATTGCATGTTAATGGGTTCCTTGCATGGTTTCTGTGTTAGTTAATGTATGCCAAGCCTCTGACACATAGGGGCTTAATAACTGGTAGCTGTAATTATTGCTACTATTCCTATCGTTTTTACAACCTTGAATTTCCCTCCTTAATCCCTGTTAGTTAAGGGGTAAGTGTAGATTCTAAAAGGGTATTGTTCCTGGAAGGGCATAGTCAAAATGGCTGTCAGCTCGCCTGTCTTCTCAGTGTCTCTGGACTGTGACTGGACTCTGGATAAGCATCCACATGTGCCCTGCTATCCACATTACAGTTGCAGGGAAGAGTGATGATTTGCTCCAGTGATCAAATGCTTGTCACTGTGGCAGGCCCTAGACCCGCTTCCTTTAATACTCATAAGAAAGTTAAAAGTTTCCCATTGCAAAAAGATTGCTGATCTCTGATTTAAGTTTTGAAAACTATCAACCATTAGACACTGTTCTATGCTGGATGAGCTGAAAAAGGAGTCCGAACATCCTTAGTGCATGCCTGTACACAGCCATTTTGGGAAGAAATTGGCCCAAAAGTGTCTCTCCCCCTCCCCATCTTGGCAGCCATCGCTAGTATAATTGACTTTGTCAGGGAGAGGTACTCAGCCACTGCCCAGGTCATAGCAAATAGTTTCTAACATTTGGCGTCTTGCATGAAGAAACGAGGCCCACGTACCACATCTCTAAACTATTTGAAGTTATAAACTGAAACTTGAAGTCTGCATTATTCATTTATTATAAATTTATTTAGCCCTTTTTTTTAGTCATTCATTTTTTTAATTGAAGTATAGTTGACACACAATGTTACATTAGCTTCAGGTGCACAACATAGTGATTCAGCAAGTCTGTACGTTATGCTCTATTCACCACAAGTGTAGCTGCCATCTGTCACCAGACCACACTATTATAGTAGCGTGGCTTATAGTCCCCATGCTGTGCCTTCTATCCCTATGAAAGTCCGCATTATTTAGAGAAGTTTGGAATTTTGTTTTAAGTCTGGAATTTTTAAGTTAATTTTTAAAATTTAATTACATTATTAAATTACTTTTATAAATAATATAAGTATCTACAATTCTAGTATTCAAAATCACCTTAGTTGCCCATGGAAAAAATTAATATTACACTTCATGTCCATCTTTCTCTAAAAGTTAAGGTATATACACTTACATATATTAGTTTATTTAATATCACAATAACCATTTGCAACTGTTACAAATACCCCACTAGTTCCTGAGTTTCTACAAACTGAGATATAAAGGGAAGCAATGAAATGAACTGTCTTTGTCCCTGGAAAACAATAATTATGCAAGAATCAGAAACACCGTATCTGAGAAGAAGGTTGCAGCAAATTACTTAATTCATCTTTTCAGTTATTTGAAGGCTTTAACTACTGAGCTTTCTCCCACACTCTGAAGCAGTATTTTTCCAACATGGGCAGCATGGTAAAGCCCTGCCTTCACGACATTCGACCACACGCACTTTTCTTTTGAGGGTGTAGAGCAAAAGATGCAGGGAAGCTATTCTCCAGAGCTTGAAGAGTGTTCTTCGAAAGAGAGCACATGCGGGTTAGAGGTCATCTGTGCCAAGTGACAAAAGAGTCTTTGTGCTCTTTCATCCACTTCTTATTTTGCACATGCCTGATAAAAGAAGACCTCTTCATGGAGGTCATGATCTAGAAGCCCCTCTAGTGTGGGTTTAAGGGCAAAAGATTTCTTCAGCTGCTTGCACAGAGACAGTTGGCTAAAACTGCCCAGGAAAACTCTCGCACACCAAGCTGCCCCAAGCAAACTCTTCCCTTTGGGAAATGGGTGGTTCCTGTGGCCAGAATTTCTGTCTTAAAACCTGTCAAGCAAATTTTCTGTGTATTTATGAAGACTCTTCTACATTATGGAATTGGGATCATTGAACCTGAGTAGATGTGGTGCTGAGAAATTGACTTCTGCTCCAACCTCATGTACCATCATCCCTGCAGTAAATATGCATCGTTAGAGACAGTCTGGGATTTTTCTTTCTTGCGACTCCAGGTGACCTAAACAGTAGGTCTAATACATATTCTTCACAAATAGCTTCACTATAAAGCTACGTTATCTTGTACAAGCCATTAATATCCCAGAGCTTCAATTACCTATTAATATAAAATGAAGAAAATTATAATTGTCATTCGGGGTTGCTTCAAGGATTAAATATGTTCAGATGCTTAGAAAGTACTCCGTCAATTAAACGCAAATGTCAAGCAAAAAAGACAAGTCTGAAATCTAGAAATATTTCTATCGGTAATACTTTCACAATTCATAGTAAGACAGTTTAGGTATTATTTTCTCTTCCACCGTGTTTTGTTTTGTAGTCAAATGTCTCTGAGAGTCGCTATGATGAGGCTAATAGCACACTCGAATTTGGAGAGTGACCGGTTCCCTACAAAGGTTTCAGAAAGAGGCAGCAGGAAGCTGTGGCTGGTTGCTGAGCCAGGCTTCTACCTGAGGACTGCCAAGTTGGGTTAAGCTTGCAGAGGTCTTCCATGGCTCAGAGGAAATGAGCTTTTAGTCGGAAGGAGCCCTAGGGCACGAGTAAAATGCCATTTGCTACGTTTCTGAGATGTATTGCATAGAAAACAGCTGAAACATTTATTTTCTCCAGCAGCTGCTTACTCCAGTTTTGTTTTCACTTTACTGAGTCCAATCACTGGTGGAGTCTATTGCTCCTACCAAAACCTTCATGCTTAGATTTCCTTAAAGCTACTCTTACATCACCACTTTTCAAATTTCCTAGAAATATTTTGTAACATATGTATGGTGCAGAGTTACTTTGCAGAGTTGCTATCCAACATCTAGTATTGGATAACAATGGGAAATGCAAGTTAAAAAGCATGAAATGCATGCATTTAAATATTGTTTTCTAAGTGTTTAGATATTTTGTATTTTATAGTTCATCTGTTTCCTAAAGGATTCAGGGTAACTAATGGTATCGATATACATCCAAAATAAACAAATTTTAAAATTCAGACCAAGATTCATGGCAGAAGAGAATAAATGCTGAATCAGAAGTTTAGGATCAGTTAGCTAGTCTTACTGAATTCAGAATTTAAGTCTGAGTCCCAAAATCCAAGAGCAGAAAGTATTCACATTGAATGAAATGGTTATCACATTTGTCATGTGAAAAAAATAAAGGCTCCAAATTCACTTGAAGACACAAAACTATACCAAACATGCATCCTGTCCTCCAGGAGACCGTGTACTCCCGTGGCATTTAAGCCTAACCCTCCGCACAAAGCCCAGTTCTTGGTAGACCTTCGCAAAAGTCTGTAAAATGAATCAATTCTTTGCATGGATCTCTGTATCATTGTAAATATGAAACATAATAAGAATTTAGTTAAAGTTTTGCAAGAGATTCTAAATATAAAATTGGAGCGAAGTTCTTACAGAAAGTTTCCTGTGCAAGGCTATTTCTTTGTTTAATTTTGTTTTCAACTTTGTTCCTTTCCCTACCCCCGCCATTGTATTTGTTGATTTACCTTGGATGCATACATACCCTTATACAATATGCAGTGTTATTTTGCATTTGTGTAATTTCAGTATATAAACGGTATGTTGCTATGGACCTTATTATCCTCAATTTTGTTCACTTGACAATACTCATATGGCTGTATGTGTGTTAATTTTTAATTGTAGAGTATTTCACAATTCTTAATCATCATATTTTACTTATACATGTCCTCAGTGGACACTAAGATCGGCTCTGACCCTCCATATCCTCACAAATAAACCTGTGTTGACCTGATTGTTTTTTTCTCTGGGGTAGATTCGCAAAGCTGGATTGGTGAGTCATAGTCTGTCTGGGTTTGGTATCATGAGTATGTCAGACAGTCCTTTAGTAAATGTCATTTTAGTAAATGATGCTTTCCATTTCTCTACATACTTTCCAACATTTGATATGTTCTGATTTTAAACTTCTGCTCTTTGGTGGGTTAAGAGTATTGTCTTAATATGCATTTCTCTAATTACTGATGAAACTGAGTATTACTTCACATACTTGTTAGCAAACAAATTTCCTATTTTGTCTATTCATTAAATCCTTTGATCATTTTTTTTTCTATCAATTCATTTCTTTTTGGTTTTTAGGAATTCCATGTATATTAATCTTCAATTTTAGATATCACAAATATCTTTTCCCAGTCTGTCCATTATCAGATAATTTTTTAATATTTTGTTTATTTTTATTTATTGTTGAAGTATGGTAGGCATACAATGTTATAGTTATATTAATTTTAGGTATACAACATAGTGATTCGACAATTCTATTCTCTACTCAATGCTTACCATGATACAGATAGTCACTATCTGTCACCATACAGTGTTATTACAGTATAATTGACTATATTCCCTATGCTATACTTTTCATCTCTGTGACTTATTTATTTTATAACTGAAAATTTATACCTCTTAATCCCCTTTACCTTTCATCCATCCCTTCACTCACCTCCCCTCTGACACCACCAGTTTGTTCTCTGTATTTAAAATCTGTTTGAGTTTTTTTGTTGTTGTTGTTGGTTCATTTGTATTGTTTTTTAGATTTCACAATTAAGTGAAATCATATGATATTTGTCTTTTTCTGTTTGATTTCCTTCACTTAGCATAGTATTCTCTAGGTCTGTCCATGTTTTCACAAATTGCAAGATTTCATCCTCTTTTTTATGGCTGAGTAATATTCCTGTGTGTGTGTGTGTGTGTGTGTGTGTGTGTGTATCACATCTTCTTTATCCATTCATCTAAGGATGGACCCTTGGGTTGCTTCCATATCTTGACTATTATAAATAATGCTGCAATAAACATAGGGGTGCATATATCTTTTGAATTAGTGTTTTCATTTTCTTTGGGTAAATACACAATAGTGGAATTACTGGATCATGTGCTATTTCTATTCTTTATTTTTTGAGGAAAATCTATACTGTTTTCCACAGTTGTTGCCCCAATGTACATTTCCACCAACAGTGCATGAGGGTTCCTTTTTTCTCCACATCCTTGCTAACACTTGTCATTTCTTGTCTTTTTGATACTAGACATTCTGACTGGTGTGAGATGATATCTCACTGTGATTTTGATTTGTGATGATTAGTGATATTGAGCATCTTTTCATGTGTCTGTTGACCATCTTTGTATCTTCTTTGGAAAAATGTATATTCAGGTCCTCCACCCACTTTTAAATCAGATTTTTTTTTGATGTTGAATTGTATAATATCTTTATATATTTTGGGTAGTAAGTCCTTATCAGATATATAATTTGCAAATATCTTCTCCCATTCAGTAGGCTGCTTTTTTGTTTTGTTGATGGTTTCCTTTGCTATGCAAAAGTTTTTTACTTTGGTGTGGTCCCAATAGTTTATTGTTGCTTTCATTTCTCTTGCCTGAGTAGACATATCTTTAAATATATTGCTAAGGTCGATGTCCAAGAGACTCCTGCCTATGTTTTCTTTTAGAGGTTTTATGGTTTCAGGTCTCACATTTAGGTCTTTAATACATTTTTGTATATTAGTTAATTTTGTCTATGATTAAATTCACTGATCATAGTGAATTCACATGATTCTTTATATTGATGTATTAAAATCCAATTAACTTTGTCTTATGATTTGTACTTTTTGGGTCATAAGACAATATTTTTACCCCAAAGTTCCAAGGATAAGAGTCTACATTTTCTTCTGTTAGCATTTTAGTTTTATTTTCATGTATGTTTTTAAACTCTTATAAGTTTCTGTCAGACTCTTTTATTTATAGGACATGTCAACATCAGAAATAATGTCACACATTCCTTTCCTTATTTTTGGTCTCTCTCCCCCCTCTGGAACATAAGCTCCATGAGAAAGGACTTTGTGGGTTTGGTTCTCCACTTTACTTTCAATGCCCAGAACATGCCTGGCACAATATCTGTTCCATAAATTCATTGTTGAAATATTCTACTTAAACATTGAAAAATAACCCCCAGATACAGAAATTTTAACTCTATAATAGTTTATCCAAATTGGACATTTTTAGAAACATTTAATCAACAGAATTTGTTTCTTAAGATTTCGTAATTTGTGACTACTAAACGGAGACATCACCAGACAGAAGAATGTTTATCTTTCTATTCCATGGAACTCATTAATTTAATGAATTTACCAAGTTGTTTAACTGTATGAAAAATAGAAGTGCTAAGACAGATTCTTTTATGCTATTTAGAATTGGAATTTGATCTGTCAAATTACCCCTGAATTTTGGCTATAATGTTAGGTATGGCAACAATTACAAAAAACATAACAGCTTCAGGTCTAAACACAGATTGAACATAAATGCATTCTGAGTCTGTGGTTAAGATCTGATGTATAATTGCATCACCTCACACTGGCACTCCGCCCTTAGCCCCTAATCCCTTTGTACATTTCCATAGCTTTCTTTCCTGCCCCTTTCCCCCAAACTCCTTCCACTCCTTGGCTTTCATGTGTCTTCAATGGCTAAATCTAGGGCTCTTCTTCAGCCAACTGCCCTAGGCCGACTTTAATTGGCCCTCCACTCCCCATGTGGGAACTAAATTTCGGTTCCCTCTTGTCTGCTGAGGACAACCCTGTGGTGCACCTCATGCTCCGGAGTTCCCTTGAGGGATCAAGCTGGAGCTACCCTTTTGCCAGAGACCACACCTTGGTCTCTATTATGACTCATACTCCTGGGAAACACCTCCTTAAAAAATGACTTGTACACAGATCCTCTTTGTATGCTAAACTGCTGAGAAGCCCAACCTCGCACAATAATTGATGGACACCAGCAAGACTCATGAGCCTCCACTCTTAGAGCTGAAACAAGACAATGAAGTTTAGCTCTACCTCAACTCTGTTTTTCAGAGTTGAGGAAGCCAGCCCCCAATGCCAAAAAGAAAGCGTGTTTAGAAGTTGTAAGGAATTTTAAGGAATAATGCAAACTCATTTGTAATTTTTTTTAAAAATTCTGAAGATGGGATAGGTTTTTTTTAAACTCATGCCAGGAGAAATATGACCAAGGAGCAAAGAGCTAATTAGGAGAAATTGATACATCAGTGATTCTGCAGTGCAGGAGACTTTCTCTTAGAACATTAAGAACTTTACATAATTAATGGAGTGTTTCAAAGCAGATGCCGATCCTAGATTACACCTAAGGAAAACAGTTAAATCTGTTAACTGCAGGCAAATACTCATAAAAATGTGATCTCTTCTGAACTGACCCAGCAGTAATGTGGTTTCTCACCAAAACTTTACCAGAGGCAAAATGATTTCCAAATAATGCTTTCTTGCTGACCTCTGAAGCTGTTACTGATTTTCATTAGACCCAATTTAGTTTTCCCTGGTAAATTGTTTATTATTAAAATTTTTTTGAACAGGTATAGTTATATGACTCAAAACAGTCTCACATTTCTGTTATAATTGGCCTGGTCCCCACCCCCATTCCCACAGATAACCATTATTAGTTATAGGGGTGTGGCTGTGTGGGCCTCTTTTGAATTTTCTAAGGGATGCATACTGAATATTAGCTTCCCATTTAACTTTGATGGCAATGAATGAAGATGGGTCCTATGAATGAGCATGTCCGATTCTCATTTCTTGAGATATGACACTTACTTATTCAATTCCACATGTCCGTGTTCACTGTATATTTTGTGTTATCAGTTATTAAGACCTGACTGTACCTGTTCATTGGCCAAACTTTTTTTTCTAAACCAGAGGGAGAGATGCAAATAATATAATGAGGAAACGTGGAAAGTCGCTCATGCATAGCCCTTTAGTCTTTGTCTTGAAGCCTACATAGAATAGAGAATTAAACATTAACTTTTAAAGAAGGCAAATAATCTTTATAATCTCCCTCAAAACTAATTTTTATTTTAACTAGGCATTGTTAAATTATAAAACTAATATGTAAATACATTTTCATTGTTTAAAAAAAATCAGTGATATGTAAAATTAAGTTACAACTTGGTGACTTTTCCAGCCCCCACAGATTCTATCCCCAGAGGAAACCATGGTAATCAGCTTTGTCTTTACCCTGTCAGACACTTTTCCTGTACATTTAAGTACATTTGTGCATCTATAGACATAACAGCTTTGTTTTTGTTTGTATATATGTGCCTATTTTCATGAATGGAGTCTGCAAAACTCTGCTTTTCCCACAAAAAGATAAAATTTGATTTTTTTACATCATAACATATACATCCTACCTAGTAGTCTGATATTGGGCAAGTTATTTAATTTCTCTTTGTCTTAGATTTATTTTTTATCTGTATAATGACAATAGTAATGAAACCTGCCACATTCGGTTATTGTGACGACTGGGTGAGGTAATGCTATGAAATTAGCCCTTCCACCTCTTCAAGTATTTATTGGACATTTGCATTCCTTTTGCTATAAATTGTCCATTTATGTCATGATTCCATTTTTCTATCTGATTATTTTTCATATTGACCTAAACATTTATATCATTAATTAGCCTTATGTCTGTCACATTTATGCAAACATGTTTTCATAGCTTATTTATTTTCCATTGACTTTGTTGATGGCATTTGAGTTTTTTGCTTATGGGCAAATGTATTATTTCATTTAAGACATGTATGTGTAGCATATTTATATAAAGCATTGTTGACCTTATAAAACTTATATTCTTGTGGAGTAGATGGAAAATTTACAAATAGACATACCATATCATGTCAGCTAGGTATCTGGAAAATGCCAAGTACTTTAAGGACAAAGCAGGGTAAAGATATAGGGAGAAGAGAAGTGGAAGTTGCACTAAATTGGTGATATTTGAGGGGTGCCTGGGTGGCTCAGTTAAGTGTCTGCCCTTCGGCTCAGGTCATGATCCCAGGGTCCTGGGATCAAGCCCCATGTAGGGCTCCCTGCTCAGTGAAGAGCCTGCTTCTCCCTCTCCCTCTGCTTGCCGCTCCCCCTACTTGTGCTCACTCTCTCTCTCTCTGTCAAATAAATAAATAAAATCTTTAATAAAAAATAAGACAAAATAAAATGGTAATATTTGAATGAAGATCACAACCAAGTTAGAGAATGCGCCATGGATATGTGGAAATGCCTGTGTTAATAGAGTCCTAGGCAGTAAGAGTAGCAAATTCAAAGTTCCTGAGTCAGACACAGGTTTGGCATGTTCTGGAACCAGAAAGGGCTACTGTGGCTTGAACACAGTGAGCAAAGGGGAAGAAGCAGCAAGTGAAATTGAATAAGTAGCCATTGATTAGATCGTGTACATTCATAAAGACTGTAGAAAGATTCGTGTGTATGTGGGTGTGTGTGTTTTCTGTACATTAAGGGAAGTTACTAGAAGATTTTTAACAGGGAATTGACATGGTCTGACCTTAGTAGTAGCAGGGAGACCAGATGGGAAGTTATTGAAATCATGTGGGGTGAGATTTAGTGACCTAGACTAGGGTAGTATGTAGGAAATTGGTAAAAGATAGTTATATTTGGTTATGTTGGAAGTAGAAATTTGTTAGAATTTACCAAGAAAATGGGGTAGAAAGAAAGGAAAACTCAGAGATGATGTCAAAGGTTTTGCCTTGAGCAATTGGGTAATGGCATTATTATTTAGTAGGGCATAGTAAAAAAAGTGAAGAATAGATTTATGAGTGAGGGGGAGTGGAAGGTAGAGGCTTCCAGTTATGTAATGAATAAGTCGTGGGGATGAAAGGCATAGCATAGGGAATGTAGTCAAAGGCATTGTAATAGCGTTGCATGGTGACAGATGGGAGCCACACCTGTGATGAGAAGGGCATAACATATAAATCACTATGTTGTACACCTGAAACTAATTGAACATTGTGGGTCAACTATACTTCAATAATAGTAATAAAAAGGAATAAATTTATGGGTAGAGATCAAGCTGTGTTTGATGTATTATATTTGAAATGAGTTATGAGGTAGCCAAGTAGAGATGTTAAATAGGCAATTGAATATGGAAATTAAGGGGAGAGGACAGAGCGGGGGAGAGGGGGTGTGGGGGGGAATATAAATGTGAGAATCATTAGTGTATGGATGGCATTTAAAGTAATGTGACTGGAGGAGACCACTTAAGGTTTAATGGTAATAAGGAGATGAAGAACACCTGGGGAACTCCTAACTTTTAGAAATCGGGAAGAGGAGGTAAGTTCAACAAAGAAAGACGAGCAAATGCGGCTGAAAGGTAAGAGAAAAACCAGGACCGTATTGTGTCCTGGAAGCCAAGTGTGGAAAATGTTTCTACTGTGTACAATGCTCCTGAGAGGTTGAGTACTATGAGGCCTGAAAGCAGACCGGTGGATTTAGCAATACGGAGGTTATTGGGACCTTGAAAACAGCAGCACTAGGGACAATAGCCAGATTAAAGTGGGAAGAAGAAATAACATGTCATTTTTTCTCTTTAAAGCATCTGCATTTCAAATCAAACTGCAAAAGGGCTTTCCTATGCAAAGATTCTATAAATAGATGATACCAGACATTATAATGGAATTACCTGAGACTTGATTTTGTCAAAGGCACTGATAGATACACAATGCACAACAAGACGTGAGACTGAGATAAAGGTTGTAGGAGAATATTGATTTCCATCCTTGGCTGACCACTTACCTCTAATGAATCTTAAAGAGGTTAAGAAAAAAGATGATTGGAAATTCAGAGAATTTTTGGATAGAATATTGGTGTTCTGTGATTCTTCCTAACCACAGAAGGGAAGGTGCTTTGCCTTTCAGACAAGAACAAGGGTTATAAAAAAAACAACTTGGAGAGCTTACTAAATGCCCTTCACTGCCACCAGGTCTGACTCATGCCTGAGCCACCCAAAAGGCAAGTCTTGGGCTGGCTTTCTGGTGGTGCTAGGAAAGAGGTTACTGTTGCTTCAGAATCATCCTAGACTCTCAAGTTCAAGGCAGTGCTGTATGGTTCTCCCATGTCTGATAGGGGGCCATGTCCAGAAGAAAGGCAATATGAGCCTGTTTTGGTTCTTACCTAGGAGGTGTGTATCAGTTAGACTTTGTGGTGTAACAAACCAACCAACAATTCAGCAAATGTTTATTATTTTCATGGGCCAACTGTGTGATTGTTCTGTGGATGGCTGGCAGCATGGCTGGGCTGGATTGCCAAGGAGAGCTTCATTCATTCGTATGGCTGTTGGCTAGACATGAACTAAGATGATGGTGATGACATGTCTGTCCCCAGCAGGTCAGCCTGCCCTGTTCACATGGTGGTGGTCACAGGGAGAACTAAAAATGTCCAAGAATAAGTTTTCCTTCTGCCCCTCTTTTAAACATTTTCTTTACATAAGTATTGTAGGTTCATTGCTATTTATATTTTTGTTAATATTATTACCAACAACGACATAATAGTGAAGTTAACTTTACTTTTCAACATTTATTAGCAATTAATTTTGGAATAAATAATCAATATTTTGAGATGTCGTGGATGATTATGAAAAATAAAACATTTCAACCAATTTTCACTGATAAGACCTGCTTAGTTATTTTTTAATTAGATTTTCTACTTTGGATATACTTCTGTGCTGAGCTCACAGAGATGAGGTTGTGACTATTGTGTTTCTATCTACTCCACTTATATTCTTTGCAGTTTTCTTTTAATATTTTAATGTTCTATAATTTGAGGTCTAAATATTATCAACAGGTAGTTAATATAATTTTCTCTCATTTATGATTGTAAAATATCTTTATTTTTCTCACTTCAGGATTATTACTTTGAATTCAAGGTTATAGGTCTCTTTTTCTACATTCTTATTTTAATAACAGATTTCTCCAAACCTGGTGGAAATTTGGCAATACATTTTTATAATTCAGAAAAAAGCTAAGCTAAATTCATATTTAATGAGTTATTTTTTACAGACTACGTAAATATTATAAAATTATAAGGATTAATCTTCCAAATTTTCAAGGATAAATTTCTTTCTAGTATCTTGAAGCTTCTATTTTCAAATAGATGTTTAAACAGCTACACTCTTCCCTTGCTCCAAGAATGTTCTTCCTTCCACTGAAGTGAATCTTAAAGACAGAAATAAATGTGGCCAAAGACTTCGCTTGAAACCTTATAAAATAATTCAAATATTAGAATTGTGACACATACCAGAGATTTTGTCCTCCCTGCAACAAGCACCACACAAAAACTATTATTATGCTAGTTACAAATCAGTAATATCTGTTCAGTACTATAACCACTGTTTGCTGAGCCCTTATTCCATGCATTTACATTGTACTAAGCATTGCTGTACAATTATCTAATTTAATTCTCATAATGGTATGTGAAGCAAATGTTTACTTTTTATTTACAGATGAGAGAATTGAGGCCCAGAGGAGTAAAGTGACTTACTTCTTAAGGTCACCCAGCTAGTAAGTGGCAGAAGAAGGATCTGGACTCTAGTGAGTTTGAAGCCAAAGGCCATGCACTTTATCAGCTTTGCTCCTACATTTAATACACCCTTTCTAGGAAACAGCTTGAGTGAAACAACTTGAGTGAATAAAGAGCTGTTAGCTTAGTAAGGAGGAAGTATATTTACAGAAGACAATGACTGTATTTAAGTGTAAGATTTGAGTTTTTTGCTAGGTCAGGTAGAGAGGTCTTTCAGCCAGGGTGAATTAATGAGGTTTCACTATTAGTATTTTTGTATTATGACATTATCAAGGATTGAATGGTTTTAGAACCTGAACTGTATCCGGGTCTTCTAAAAACATTTACTATAGGATAAAAAATAATGATCTGAACAATGTGCAAAGTTTTCACCATAACGACATTATGCTAACATATATTTTGAAGCTCAGTCTGAAGGTCAGCCACGAAAGCCTTAGAC
>NC_138371.1:24578452-24613762 GCF_054177405.1 Leptonychotes weddellii
TTATTTCTTGATCAATTAAGTTTTAAAATTTTACGTGAGAACAAAGCAAGCTAGAGTAAGGATGGAAGGGTTGGGGGTCACAGAAGAAAGTAGGCCACACAGAGGAAGTCTGTATGGAGTCCTCATGTAAAACCTACCTCCGTAAATACATCATGTATAAAAAAGTAGAAAAAAGAACACAAAATGTAAACACATGTTTCAAGCATAATAAGAGAAAAGCCATTTCAGGTCAATGTACATTTTTTTCTAAACTAGAAACCTAAACCTGTGGTCTTTGTTCAGAGTCATACTTTAACTATTGGTTAAGCTTAAGATTTTCTAACAAAGAGAAGTTTGGTAAAGAGACAGTCTCTAGCTTTGTTTTTTCATCTATTATGTAACTTCACTAGGGTTTTGGGGTTTGGTTTTTAGGCTAAATAAAAAATTCATATAAAATGCTTAACACTTATTAGCCTGGGCCTGGTTCTACATTCTTCACATACATTAACTTATTTGACTCTCATACCAATCCTTCAACCGAGGGGCTAGAGGGGCTATTATTTTTCAAAAGAGCGAAACTGATGTAGAAAGAATTTTAAATTGTCAAAAATGACACAGTTTATAAGTGTTGGATCCAAATCCATCTTGGGCAATCTGGTTTCAGTGTCTATGTTTGTTTGTTTGTTTGTTTTAAGATTTTATTATTTATTTATTTGAGAGAGGGAGAGAGAGAGAGTGAGCACAAGAGCAGGGGGAGGGAGGAGCAGGCTCCAGCTGAGCAGGGAGCCTGATTTGGGGCTTGATCCCAGGACCCTGAGATCATGACCTGAGCCGAGGGTAGACAATCAACTGAGCCACCCAGGTATCCCTCAGTGTCTACATGTTTAACTGTATATTCAACTTTGAAGAATTTTTTAAATATGCTATTTAAGACATTGCTATTAAGATTAATATTAATCAGGCCATTGCTTTTCACACTCAGGTAATGAAGTTAATATGAACAGCATGGGACCATTTAGGATGATCAAAATCAAGCATTATTCTTAGAGTTCTGGATACTGTGAAACTAGAACAGGACGTGATGTTTCTCTGCACTTAGATAGATTTGATTTTCTTTGGTTGCTTAGGTTTTTCTGCAATGTTAGGCCACTAATGCACCTCCTAATAGCAGTGGTAACTTGAAGTCTGAGGTTTAGGTTAGGAGACAAGATTCAACTAAAGTGATTTTTTGAAGTTAAACTATGATTAAACTACTATCTATGATGCAGTACTTAAAAAACAAACAAAACGCGATCTGTGTACATATTTGAAAGAGTTAATAATTTAATCATCTTCGTCTGTTTAGGCTGCTATCACAAAATAGCACAGACTGAGTAGCTTATAAACAACAGAAGCTTGCTGTTCACTGTTCTAGACACTGGTAAGTCTAAGATCAAGGTGCAGCAATTGGGTGTCTGGTGCTGGCCCACTTCCTGGTTCATAGGTGGCCCCATTCCCCCCTCGCCCCCAGCCCTACTGTGTCCTTACGTGGAGGAAGAGGACAGAGAGGTCTCTGGGGTCTCTTACATAATGGCACTAATCTCTTGGTGAAGGCTCCACTCTCATGACCTAATCACCTCCCAAAGGCCCCACCTCCTAATACCATCACACTGGGGATTAGATTTCAGCATATGGTTTAAGGGGGAGAGGAAGGGGATAGGGGAGAGGGTGGACACAAACATTCAGTGTATAGCATTAACTATATATATGAAAGCAACTATATCCTGCCTAACCCTTTCCCACACTAGACTCATAACTTAAAAAGTAAAATAAAATATAACCAACAAAACAAAAACTACTTTTATTCTTCTGATAGCACTAAAGAATGTGCCTGTAACAATATATTAACTTTATTTTTTAAATTTTTTTTAAGATTTATTTATTTATTTGAGAGAGAGAGACGGCATGAGCAGGGGGCAGGGGCAGGGGCAGAGGGAGAGAGAATCTCCAGCAGACTCCCTGCTGAGCATGGAGCCAAGGCAGGGCTCAATCTCATGACCCTGAGATCATGACCTGAGCTGAAACCAAGAGTTGGATGCTTAACCGACTGAGCCACCCAGGTGCCCCCAATGTATCAACTTTAAATTTATCTTACTTTCAGCCTCCTTGTCTTTGCGGTTCAGCTTATCACCATTCTCAGTTCCTTGACTCATCAGCTCTGCAAGGTTTAACCACACATGAAACCTCCAATTCTTCCATTTCCATTTGATGTAAGAGCATTTTAATGCCCCCTTTTCCCCCTTTATCCCTTCTTACCCTCACCCTACCCTCAATGTCTGTCAGTTTTGTGGAAGTTAAGAACATTTATATTCTGTTTTATGACAATAGTGAAGTACCACGTGATGTTCCTATAGGTTTTTCCCTAAGCAACAGAGTCTGCATTTACACTACTATGACCACAGAAATATTGTTCACTTCAAAGCCAAGTAGTGCACCATGGTTTACATTACCTTTTCTAAAGCCAGATTTGTCCCAAATCTGTGCCACTAGGTGGAAACTGTCCCTAGCATTAGGTGCACATGGTCCTGTTTTATGCTGAAATAATTCTTTGATCCTATCTTCATGATTTTTTAAGGGCTTGATGAGTGTTCTGCTGATATCCTGGGTGTGTTGTCATTTTTACGTTAATTTAGTCCTTTAAAAACGGACCCTCTTGGGGCGCCTGGGTGGCTAAGTTGGTTAAGCAACTGCCTTCGGCTCAGGTCATGATCCTGGAGTCCCGGGATTGAGTCCCTCATCAGGCTCCCTGCTCAGTGGGGAGTCTGCTTCTCCCTCTGACCCTTCCCCTTCTTGTGCTTTCTCTCTCATCTCTCTCTCTCTCAAATAAATAAAAAATCTTTAAAAAAAATGGACCCTCTTTTTAATGGAATCTCAGATGGGAGGATGGATAAACAAATAAAAAGATTATTATTAAATAGTAGTATAAGCCACATAATGCTTAAGCAAGAGATGATGTTAGGAGAAACTTTTAAGAGTATCGCCTATCACTACAGGACCAGCAAACTTAGGGCTAGAAGTCTCTCCTTTCTTTTACAAATCAGGAAAACAAGGCGGAGTAAGTTAATTTGCTAAAATTACACAACTAGTTAGTATCAGTCTAGAATGAATGGCAGTTCTATCTGAGGGGATTCTTTACTTCTTACCTGATGACGTCTTAGCTGCTTTTAAGGGTACCTGATGACTATTTGGGCTTAAAGAATTAGAACTTGGTGCACCAGGCACCTTTAGATAACTCAAATCAATAAAGGCTTAATAAGGTACTTTAGTTTTAGTTGCCCTGACTCTTGGCCTATCCTTTGTGCACTCCTCATAGAGCAAGGAGAAGCTAGAGGCTTTTTACTAAGCAAATATCAAAATACTAGAACAAACCTACAGCTAATGTAGTTTCTCTTCCGAGTTTCCTTCAGGGAAGAAAAACGTATTTTTTAAACTCCCTTTCAATGAATGATTTATTTTGCAATATTTTATGTAATCATACTGCAGTTAAATTTTAACCAGAGATAATGATCACTCTAGGTTGTCATTTTTATTTTTATTTTCCAAAACTTAAAATACAATTTGAGTCGATTTACCCAGGTGAATATAAAATAATTTTGGCATTTTAAATTATAATTGCTTATTGATGACAATAAGTGACAAGGAGCACAGTAAAATATTTTTGTGGATTTGGACACATTTTTCCAGCTGTAGAATTGCAAAGGACATTGTATAATAAAATTGCTTCACTAATGCCCCTGAGGTTATAGGACACCGAGTATTTTGTTATTTCTGCCAACACTATGGAGTTTAGATTTTGAAGAGTAAAGTAAAAACTATAAATCTAGACTAACACTTCTCTTCAACGGATACTTCATAAGAAAATTAAAATTCCATTTCCATCATAATTTTTCTCCAAAAGTGTTACCTACCTGCAAAGTCTTGTTGAGATTGTGTTTTCAGAGTTAATGCTCCTCCATTATAAATTCATAAACATTAAGAGCTGGAAGAGAGCCAGATTCAACCAACTAACTGTATAATCAGGTAAATGGAGGCATTGAGAATTTAAATAACTTCCTCAAATGGGTCCACAGCTAACTACTAGGAGCCTCAGTGATAGCTAACCAATTTTTGATACTTTGTAATTCCATTTTTATTCAGTTCAACATATGTTTAAATTTTTTTCTTATGACTTCTTTGATACCTGGTTACTTAGAAATGTTATTTAATTTCTAAACATTTGGGGGATTTTGTAGATATCTTTCCCTTGTTGATTTGTGATTTAATTCCACTGTGGTTGGCAAATACTCTTTGCACAATTTCTTTTCTTTCCAGTACATCGAGACTTTATTTATGACACAGAAAATAATCTCTTTTAATAAGAGCTCTTTGTAAACTTCAAGAGAACACATTTTTTTTCTTTTTTATTTGTTGGAAGTCACCCACTGAGGGTGTTTCTGAATTTCCTGGGAAGCTGCTATGCTGCCTGAAGAACTTTCTGGAAAGCTGTCCATGGGTGTCTCATGGAAACTTCGCTGGAAGCAAGCTCACCTGGGTGTCCCACTTGCTGGTTGAACACTGTAGGATTAAGAAAGGAAAAAAAGCACCTTTGATAAAGAGAAGCACCTTCCTCCTCCTGCTGTATCCTTCAGCTCCCTCTACTGGCAAAGCTTACCATCTTACCAGCTAGAAAGGGAGAAATGTTTGTAAGACTCAGCGCCACGATCACAAATAAGACAATGAAGAGTGATCTGGAGCTGAGAGGCAATAAATTGATGTAACTGGCACACCTTAAATAGTATTATTTACATAATTCTTGCTAAGCTTTATGAAAATATATCTTATTTTCTCTATTGTCTTTTATCAATAACAATCATCATCAACAATAAGGAGACTAGAAATTAAAATCCTTGGAACATCCACAAAGCAAGTAGAATCATGACATTTCCTATAATTTTCATCTTTAATTATTAATGCAATAAAAATAAGCTGTCAGAAATAAATGGATTTATCAGTAGATGGTGCTATATGCCTTATATTTTAATTTTTTCCAGAGAGCTTAACAATGTTTTGATTTCCCTTTATATAAATGCTACTTACCTTTAAAAAGGTATAGTATGCAACTTATATTTAAGTAATTTACAAAAGTACTTAAAATTTAAACCATATTTGGCAAACTGGGCACACTCACCAAATATTAAAAAATGCAAATAGGAAAAAATGCAACCAGTGAAGATTTCAGAGCAGTACACATTCTGCCAGCTGTCTGGTAAGTTAGTTCTTAATTGTAAGTACCTCAGTTTGTGTAAAAAATAAAGTAATATTGATAGAAAATACTAAAGTCACTCACTATACCTTTGCTGGATTGATTTTTTAGTGATTTGAGATATAAGCATTCATTCTTCCAAATTGGAAATGGATGGCATGGTGGCATAAATTATCGAAGACAGCTTTCCCCAGTTTATTTACCTAATCAAAAAATGTCAGTTTTAGCATCATAGATGCAATCAGATTGTAAAATCAAAGACATTGTTGCCTAGAGCTTTAACAAGAGGTAAGTAGGTAACTGTGCTAGAAATGAGAGCTGGACATGTTCCAGAGATGGAAATGTTTTGTGATTGCAAGGAAATAAGAAAGGATAGAAGAGTAAGTTATAGGGCGCCTGGGTGGCTCAGTTGTTAAGCGTCTGCCTTCGGCTCAGGTCATGATTCCAGGTCCTGGGATCGAGCCCCACATCGGGCTCCCTGCTCGGCGGGAGGCCTGCTTCTCCCTCTCCCACTCCCACTGCTTGTGTTCCCTCTCTCGCTGTGTCTCTCTCTGTCAAATAAATAAATAAAATCTTTAAAAAAAAAAAGAGTAAGTTATATTCAAACTTGTACCAGCTTAAAAACTTCAGCCATATGATTTCACTTATATGCGGAGCCTAAAAAAACAAAACAAGTGAACAAAGCAAAACTCATAGATGCAGAGTGTAGAGTGGTGGTTATCAGAGGGGAAGGGTGTTGGGGGTAAGTGAAAAGGGGCAGAGGCCCATTGTATGGTGTGACAGGTGACGACTAGACTTATTTGTGATCACTTTGTACTGTATGCAAATATCAATTATGTTGAACACCTGAAACTAATATAATGTTATATTCTAATCTTACCTCCATGAAAATGTCAATGATAAATATTGAATACAATTTTTCCATTTCACACAAAAAATACAGATTTTCATATTAGAAAAAGGAATATCACTTTGGTTTGGAGAGTATATACCATCCCATTTATATCCTAAAAATAGAGTTCAAAACTTGACTTATAAGGTTTTGCAGAAACCTAGTGACTTCAGAACACTGCTGTGCATTACTCTTTCTGACAACACTGTCCCAGTTATTTTGGGAGGATCGTCAGTGGAATATATTTTGTTGTTTGTCCTCCAGGTTACAAATGCCCAATTTGTATGTAAGTTGCCTTTACATATAAACATATACCTCCACAACACTTCACTTCCACTCAAGTCTCTGTGATTGTTGCTTTGAGCATCATGAAAGCAAACCAAACTTTTAGATTTGTCTTTCTTGGTGTGACCTGTATCAACCTAATTATGTGGGACACTTAAAAAAAATGACTCCGAAGAGTAGAAAGTGAGAATTTGCCCCAAAGTCAGGCTTTGAACTGTCACTGTATTCTATAACATGTTTACCCCCATTCCTGAATCCATAGAACCATGTATTTTTCTGTATGGCCCATTCTCTACCAAAAAGTAAGGGGAAAAAACCTAAAAAATAATACAATAACATAATCACATTCAATCTTAATCATATTTGCTCAATTTACATATAGGTATACATAAATCCCCAACCCTTTTTTTTTGGTCTTCATGTATTTAACAAAAAATAGTCTGCAATGGATGGAAATCAATAACCATTTACAACAGGGTTAGTATAAGGAAATTTTCTGAATTCTAAACAGGTGACTTACAAATAAATGTTTCTGAGCGATAACTAATTTAAATATTGAGAGTCATAGGCATATATGGGTATATGTTCTACATCCCAAATATCAAGCCATCATTATTTAAAGAAAATGACTTACTAAGTGACTTCCTTATAACACAATGTTGATTTTTAAAACCTTAATTATTTTTATAAGTTCTCTTTTAAGTTATGAAGATTTTTTTAAGTGAAATTCATTTGTTGTTCCCAAAGAGGATCACTTCATCTGCTTATATCTCTGGACTAGTTTGTGTCTTTATTTTCTGCTGTATGCTCTCAATTCATTGTTGCTTTGTTATAGCAATGTCGAAGGATGCTAAATTCATTTCAAGTTTCTGTAATTTCTTTAATGTCAATTAATATAAAATTAACAAAATGATAGAATAGTAGAGGAAGAAATGCACTCTTTGGAAAGGCTGAAATGTACTTCTGAAATAGACCTAAAAATTATTGTACTATCATGTACTTTAAAAAACAAATTTTTTTAAGTAAACTCTACCCCCAACATGGGGTTCAAACTCACAACCCTGAGATCAAAAGTTGCATGCTCTACTGAGTAAGCCAGCCAGGCACCCCTGTACTACCATGTGCTTTAATAATTACTGAAGTATGGGGGCCCCTGGCTGGCTCCGTCAGTAGAACGTGCAACTCTTGATCTTGGGGTTGTGAGTTCAAGCCCCATGTTGGGTGTAGAGATTACTTAAATAAAATAAAATAAAATATTTAAAAATTAATTGTGTAGTGTGGTGATCATGAAGTGTACTCTTTTTTGACAGATTTGTCAAGGTCAACTTCAAAATCTGAGCTTTCAGATTTTTTAAATAAGAGAAACAGAATAAAACTAGAGGTCGGATGTTTAAGGTTATGCAATATATTTATAAATATATCCTAAGAATAGCAGCTAATTTTATCATTTTAACATTAACATTCATCAATGAGAGAGCAAAGGATGTTTGTTTTCAGGAACAATAACCGAAACTTTTTCAATTTTGTGCTTTCTCTTTCTCTTCCATTCTCTTCCCTTTCCTTCTCTTCCCTTTCATTCCTAAATATCTCTCCAGAACAATTTTGTCCTAAAGTCCTAGGTAGAAAGATAGAGAAATATAGGGAGGAGGAAAGGGAAGAAGCAAAAAGAGAGAGAGAGGGGATGAGAGAGATAAAGAGTGGAGGATCAGAGACCTAGGAAGGACAGTTGCCTTGAAGTGTTACCTGGTGCAGAGCCTGAGCGAGGAGAGAAGGAAGCTCATGTGACAGGCACTTGGTGAGGGGTGTCTAAGCAGGGGAGAGGATGGCATTCTTGCAGGCGGCAGATATGAGGTCGGAAGTCAGAGACCATGCAAGGGAAGGGGGGGATATATGTGGTAGGGAATAGGCACAAGCATGGAAATCTGAGTAGGCTGAGGGGGTCCATACAATTTGGAGTGCTTAGCTAGAGTACTGTGGTGAATGGCATCCCTGCAGTGGGGAACCACGACCTTGAGCACCAGAGCCTGAGCAGGGTAAGGACAGCATGCACAGGGTGCTGAGAGATGGCAGGCTGTGCAGATTCATAGCCTGAGAAGCACATTTCTGAGCATCTGAGGCAGCTCTGTGAGGGGTAGTGGACATCCAAGTGGGTCTCAGCACAATTTGACTTAAAACTATAGACTGAATATACTAAAAAACAAATTTGCATCCTAGGAGGAAATACTTGCTCTTTATGATTATGACACAAAGTCATCCTAGTTGTGATATTAATAACTGTTTTCAGTCATTGGATTTTATGAAGCTTCACATTTTATAGTTTTCTTAAATCAAGAGGTGTCAGTGAGAAAGCAAGGGATTGGGGCACCTGGGTGGCTCAGTCAGTTAAGCGTCTGCCTTTAGCTCGGGTCATGACCTCGGGGTCCTGGGATCAAGCCCTGCATGGGGCTCTCTGCTCAACAGGGAGTCTGCTTCTCTCTCTCCCTCTGTGCTCTCTCTCGCTCTCACCCTCTCTCTCAAATAAATAAATAAAATCTTTAAAAAAAAATTAAAAAAAAAGAAAGCAAGGGATGTTCTTGGAATAGCTATCCTGGTTTCCTTGGTTTCTTAGAGAAACACTGGCCAGCATTTTCCACCAATAGAGTCTAAGACTTCCTCATCATGTCTGAGCATGTTTAAAGATTCTGGAACATCCCTCAGGCTTCCCCCGTCTTCCCTTCTTGGTGACTAAGGCACAATTGACATTCGTCTATCTAATGCTATACACTGGAATGCACTTAACCTAACCTTTCAATGAGCACCTTTAGCTGTTCATGGTTTGGGAATAACCTACATTCCACCCATATTTCTATACCTCATATATAAAAATTCAAATATACGATAGGGGTTTTAGGACCAATTTTCATCTCTCATCCAACAATTGAGCAGCATTCCCTGCCCTAACAGACTCACAAGGAGAGTTTAAGCTTCTGATTGGATATCTCTTATGACAGAAAACTCATTACCCACCAGATTGCCCATTCTATTTTCAGTTAGAATGATGGTTTTTGCCTTGAAACAAAACTATCTCCCTGTATCTTTGGGTCCATCAGAACTCATTCTATACCTTAAGATCACAAGAAATGGAATGTACACCATTTTCCCATGACAATCATTCAGATACTTAGCACATCATTCTCTGCTCACTCGTGTCTTCTCCACAATAAATAGCCCTAGTCCCTTCCATAACTCATTAGATGAGATGGTTTTCTGAGTCATGTTATCTCATCTACCTGATTGTGATTTGTTTGTCTTAACATGTTCCCATTTCTTGATCTACATATGCAGAACTGAACATGATATTCCAAATAATTTTATCTCCACGATTTTGGTATTAATATAAGCAATTTAACATTTTTTGTATGAAAATAAGCTCTGCTTACTATCTTTGCAATTTTTCAGTAATCTAAGACTGTTCTAAATAAGAAGTTTAATTAAAAATTGCTGAATTGATTTTAAAGAACAAAGAGAGAGTTTATGTTTCCTGTCCCCTTTTAAAAAAAATTATTTATTTGAGAGAGAGAGGGAAAGAGCTAGAGAGAGTAAGAGGGAGGAACAGAGGGAGAGAGAGAAGCAGACTCCCCACTGAACAGGGAGCCTGACATGGGGCTCAATCCCAGGACCCTGAGATCATGACCTGAGCCCAAGGCAGACATTTAACCAACTAAGCCACCCAGGTGCCCCCAAAATTGCTGAATTGATTTTAAATAAAAATACAACTATTTAAATATTTAATTCAACATATTAAACATTCACACACTCATATACATGAACACTTTCATTTTTTATAGAAAAAATCTTGAAATCCCACTATTAAACTTAATACGTAAGTTTAATAAGTCACTTAATTTCAGTAGACCAGTTTTCATATCCAGGAAATGATATATTTGGATTAGATATTCTCTAAATTTTATAAAATTTTTAAATTAAAAAAGCAGCACTTTTTTAATACATTATTTTCAGTAGAATTTAATACATTATTTTCAGTAGAATTTAGAAGCTATGCCAGAGCATTCCAAATGCTCAGTAACTTAGTAGTACACCAAACTTTTCTGACAGTTTCTGTAATACTCCATGAGATGGTGCTATGTTACTACAAGAAAATATTCAGATCTCCACAATTTCATAAAGTTGGCATTAATTATCCTTATCCGTTAGTTTGCATCTATTTTTTAAAAAAACTGTTTGAGAAAAAATATAGTTAATCAATGTAACTAACAAAGGAATTAACTTATGATAAAATCCATTACTTAAATCAGAGGGTGGCAAATTTCCTTAAAGGACCAGACAGTAAATACTTCCGGATTCATGGGCTGTATTGTGGTCTCTGTCACTACTACTTAAAATGCCATTGTATTAGAAAAGCAGCCAAAGACAATTTATGAATAAACGTATGTGGCTGTGTGTCAGTAGGACTTTATCTACCAAAACAGATGGCAGGCTCATGGGCTGTGGTTTGATGATCCTGGATATACATCACAGATGAAATTGAGCCACGATTTATGTCAGTTTGCAAACTGGCCTCCATACACAGAGGGCAAGGAGGGACAGAAGGAAGAGGGACACCACTCCAGACTGGCAGGTGGCAAGCTTTTATGAGCACTGGAACTTACATATGAGGCTTGCTTGGGTAGCCACAAGATGAGTAGATCTCTGCACATGTCTGCCAGAATCTTAAAAGTTTATATAGATATAGAGGCCTTAACTGAATTGAGTCACATATTCAGTCCAGATGGTCTCAAGAACACCTTATTCTCCCAAGGTTATGTCCTCGACAGTTCCCACTGTGAGAATGGTAGGTGGAATGTACATTCCAAAGACAGGAGAGAGAGTGAAGAGCCTTTGATGGCCTGGACCTAGCTGTCAGTCCATCAATGGTCATGTCCTCTTGATGAGCTCCCCCCAAAATTTATTAGTGAACATGTTTACTGCACCAAAATTGATACTTCTATAAGAGGAGCAGACTACAGGTGGGCTCCTCCATGATCCTTGCCTCCTGGTATTCATGCCTTTCTGTGATTCGTTCCCCTTGAGTGTGGGAGGACCTGAGACTTCCTTTAAACCCACAGAATATTACAAAGGTGTTGGGATGTCATGCCTGTAATTATGTCTTGTTATATAAGATTCCATCTTGCTAGCAGACTTGCTCTTGGAGACTGTCCTTGCTGATGTGCTAAATGAGTGGCCATGTTGGAGTCCACACAGAATGAAGCTGAAGGTCACCTCCTGCAGTCAGCCAGTAAGAAACTGGAGCCTCAGTCCTATAACCACAAGGGAATGTATTCTGCCAACAACCTGAGTGAGCTTGAAATCGGACCCTTCCCCAGTTGAACCTCTAGATGAGAACCTGGCTTTGGCTGACACTTTTTTTTTTTTTTAAGATTTTTATTTATTTATTTGACAGAGAGAGACAGCAAGAGAGGGAATACAAGCAGGGGGAGTGAGAGAGGGAGAAGCAGGCTTCCTGCGGAGCAGGGAGCCCAATGTGGGGCTCAATCCCAGGACTCTGGGATCATGACCTGAGCTGAAGGCAGACGCTTAACGACTGAGCCACCCAGGCACCCCTTTGGCTGACACTTTAATTGCAGTCTTGCAGAGGACTCATTTAGGCTGTGCCTGGACTCCTGACCTACAAAACTGTGAAATAAATAATGTGTGTTGTTTTAAACTTCTATTTGTTATGCAGCAATAGAAAACTAATATACCATACTTTCATATATGTGCCTATATCTAGCTGTATTTATTTGTATGTATTAAATTTATATTTAAATATTTCTTTACATCTCTGCCCCACCTCTGAAATTCATTTGGTTTGACTGTGGCTTTTGCATTGCTTTAAAGATGTTACAAAAGAACAAAACCAGATAAGATAGGAATTTCTAAAACTGGATTATAGTTTTAGAAGTCTATACTCCTACGAGAACAGGAAAGACTCATGGAAAAAACCAAAGGTAAAAAATCGGTAGTTCATAACCCAAATCTGGCTTCTATTGTTTTGCTTTGGTGATATGTTCTCAAAGAATTTGAATGCTGTCCACCTGACTCTTTACATTGATGTTATGTGTCTGAAAGCCTTTGAGTTTGCATCCCATGAGGAGAAAAAAGGAAAACAAAAACAACAAGCACAAAACAAAGGAAAAAGGGAAGGAAGGAAGGAAGGAAGGAAGGAAGGAAGGAAGGAAGGAAGGAAGGAAGGAAGGAAGGAAGGTTAATAAAATATCAAAGGTAGCTGGAAATGAGTTGCCTTCCTTGTGAGAGAGGAGAGGTCTTAGTGAAAGCAGTGGGAATGTAAATGACCAGATGAATCCTAAAGTGAGGGATCTTTTTCTCTAATCATCATGCTGAGTTTAGGGAAAGTAGAAAACAAAAGGTGTAAGAACTGAAAGGATCCCAAAGCAGATGTGCTTTCTTAAGACGTCAACACCTATCTGGCCTCATCTCTCATGACCAAAGTGCAGAGCATCATTTTCTGGGATCTGAAGGCTATGTGTTGGAGTCATGAAACTTCTGCTATGCTGTTGTCATGTGGGTGGTGTTGATGTCCATTCGTAACCATTTTTAAAGGTAAATGAAATTGATGCTGAGTGGAATCTATTCTGTCACACGAGTTTGGTTTTTAATAAGATTCCAAGAGTACTAATGCTGGTTGAACAAATTGGGCATAGAATGACTGGAAATGGTAAAATAAGAGAACAGAGGAATCTGGAGTGCAGTGTCATGTAAAACCAGCAAATACAAGAACTTCCCCAAAAAGGAAATAGGCAAAGGGGAGTCAAGTAATTGAGGGAAGACTGGCCACACATAAAGTTTACTATTGATGGAGGTGGGGGAGGGGAGAAGCCATCAGCATCCGCTCCTCTCCCCCTTGAACTGGTTCTCTCTTCTTTTTCACTTATGCCCACACTATCATGTCTCTACCCTAATGTTTCCTTTAAGATATGAGAGTATTTCATGATGCTCTGAGGCCACAGCTACTGTTTAATGTAATGGAGACTAAACCCAGCCCCCCACATAGAGAATAAGAACAGAATGGATCCTCTTACCTGTACTGCATTTGAATTATTCACAAACCAATTTCTTCATTCTGCCTTTGTCCTTTCCCTTTTCTGCATCTCTTTCTGGGTCTCTCTCTGTTTTTCTCTCTGTCTCTCTCTGAATTTCTGTCTCTGTCTCTTTCACACACACACTCAGCTTTGTTGAAAAGAGTATTTCCTAAGTAGCTTCCATGAAATTGCTGTAATGAAAGAGTGGGAAGACACATCTTTCCCACTTAACTCTGAATTTTTTATTGGGTAAATTGGAGTGAAGATGACCAAGAAGAGATGCACAGAAGACATAGATATTTATTGGCTCAGAGGTTTCCATTTTTAGGAGCCATCACTGGGAAGAAAAACAATGTTAAATTAAGGGAAAGAAAATATTGGACTGTTGCAAAGATTTTTCTAACATTTTTGGCATGATAATTTGAGAACATTTTCTAGTTTGTAGTGTAATGTTCTATCCAGCAAAAACAATGTAGATGTTTTTTTCTTGAAGAATTTCAAAGAAAATTATCTTTGTCTTTAAAAGTTATCCACACAGGTAATAGTTCTTTATGGTTTTCAAAGCTCCATTATATATCTTTATCAGTATTTGTGTAACCATAATTCTTTCAAGGTTATAAGTAAAAATATTGGCATAATCTCTGATTAATAGCAAACACACCCTGATGCATTATGATAAGAGTCTCTTCCATGCTTATGGGTATCATTCATATTCTGATTTTTCATCTCTAAGCTGCTGTTACTTACAGGGAGTCAATGAGAAATGTGTTTTATTTGGACTTTGTAGAGTGTATGAAAGATTTATACTAGGAATTCAGAGTTTTTGGCCAATTGTTATCCATTTAAAGATAATACTTATTCATCTGACTAATGACATTATCAATATTGTACAAGTACTCTGTGCATGTATTTTAAATATTATTTTTCACTTTGGGAGTTTTGCTTTTTGCTTTTAGTTTTCGTTTTCTTCTTTGATAAACTTAAAGTAGATACCGTAGAGTAAAAGGTAGATATTTTAGAAAAAGTCAAACCCTAGACAAGAACATGTAAGAGGTAAGATATATGTCCCACTCTGGGAAGTTGGTAGGCTCTTTATAGTTCCATGTGACAGAGTGGATGATAATCAATGGATCATTGCAAAGAAATGACTTTTGTCACATTGTGGCAACAATGACCCAAGCTTTCTACAATGACAAATTTCCTTTTCCTCAGAAAATAGCATTATAATAAGCTTCTATCTAAGGGAAAAGGTGGCAGATGATGAAACACTACTTTTTCATTAAATTGTGGGTAATAATAGCATCTGACACCTTGTCTCTCATTGACTAAATTAACTAGCAAAAATCAATTATGTATATATGATGTATATGTACATATCTCTCTCTCTATATATATATATACATTATATATTTTTCCTCTTCTGGATATTTTATTTTTCTTTGATCATAGACAGACGTTAATTGCGAAGATTAGTGGAATTGTCTGCATAGGCAATGTGATTTGATATCTCACTATCACTATCTGTGAAAGATGACTGCACAGAATTGGATAATTGGAATATGGAGATTTTTTTCAAAAGCCTTAGCATCTATTCACATCGAATCACTAAACTGGATTGCTTCAAGGGATATAGATGAAGAGAACAATCAGTTCCAGAATTTGCATTATATATGAGTCAAATGATTCAGTTTACCTCACAAGGGATGGTATTTATGCAAAATAATGAGTGGTTCAGTAAGTCAGTGAGCTTTTACCCTCAAATTAAGCCTTTATCAGCTCTAAAACTGTTACAACTATCCAGAATGCATTTCCTGTGAGATTGTGGCTCCTGATGTCCTAAAGTAACACAAATTAATACTACAGAAATGGTCGGGCCATAGAATTGCAGGAATGTGTCATCCTTCATGTTCTGAGTGTGACTTTTCTGGTCAATATTATCTTAGGGAGTCAATGTGTCCAGATTTCAGATGCAAGCTGCTCCCCACACATGTGCATATACACTGTATCTTGATTATTTCTGAGAATAATAAATGTTTGGTTTAGATGATATAGTCTATGTATGAAAAACTAAAGATAGACATGATAAACTAGAGTATTTGCCTGTCTTGCAATTAAAATTTTTATATTAATAAAACTTATATAGTAAAAATTACAAATACATATAAATACAATTATATAGACACAGACATATAAATATACATACATACACAAGAAGAGTGGGCTCAGGAAGATTAAATTAATATGTAATATTATAATATTATATATAATATATGTGGCTCTGTTTTGGTTGTCTTTTTTTTTTTAAATCTTGGGTTTTGTTGAATTTTCCCATCCCATTAATGTAGAACTTAGCCACAGGACTTGTTTTGGCCAATGGGATGTTAGTGGGGATGACACAGCAGAACAGTTGAAAGTGCTTTGTGGCTTGGTTTGGTCTCTTACCCTCCTGTCACTGCCAAGAGAACATGTTTTGGATAGCCTGTTAGTCTCAGAAGAATGAAAGGCACATGGAACACCCAAACTGATCCTGAAGTCTGAATACAGCCCTCTTGATTTTATCTGAAATCACCTGAGCCCCAGCAGATCTTTTTTTCTTTTCCTTTTTTCTCTTTCCTTTCCTTTTCTTTTCTTGGAGAGAGAGAGCACGAGTGGCTCTAAGATTCTCTTAGAGAATCTTAAGCGGGCCTCACGTCCAGCATGGAGCCCAATAGGGTGCTCAATCTCACCACCCTGAGATCACAACCCTGAGCCGAAATCAAGAATCAAATGCTTAACCACCCTAACCACCCAAGTGTTCCTGAGCTCCAGCAGATCTTAAGTCAGGTGAATGAGAAATAAATTCTTCCTGTAGCACAACACTGAGTTTGGGGTTGTTTTATACACACATTTTTGTGGAAACACCCTTCTGATACACAAGTCTATAAATAATTCGTTAGTATTGGCTTGTTTAAAAATAACTGATAACAAAATAACTCTTTCTTCATTCATTATAACTATTCATAACTCCTGGACTAAATTGTAGGACTAATTTGAATTCCGAGTAAATTCCAAATCAGTTCTTACGGGTTCTGAATTGGTTGTCTTTATTTCTTAGATTTTTTTTCTTTCCTCTTCTATTGAGTTGGCCTTATCCATATCATGTTTTTCTTAGAAAAATTCTGCCCACTAATTTTCAATGTACTGACAAATGATATATTCAGAATTTCAAAGGAAAGGTATTTTCTCTTTTTGAATGACTCATTGGACAATTTCTTATTGCCACTGATTATTTTTCAAAATGTTTTTAAAAATAAATTATTTCCAGTTCCATAGTAATCACTTATTAGAATTTTCCAAGCAGGTATATTCTTAGAATTTACTTTAATGATAATATAACTACCTGAAATGCATGGTCCACACTCTTGCACCTTAAGTATTTAACCTGAAAATGAACACATCAGTGCATTATCTGCTGATAAATAGTATCCTAATAACCTCAAGAATTATGAGCACATATCTAACTTGCTATCATGGGGTGGTTTCAACACACACACAAAATCAAATTCTAAATGATAATAAAAGCAATACCATGACATTGAATTTGCATTTGCAAGGTAATTTTTGGAGTCACAAAATCTGAGACTTAACTCTTTCGCAAGATGTAACATATTCCCATTTGTAAGCTTTTCATTGTACTGAAATTGCGTTATGATCTCAGATCTTTAGGGTCTCTCAATGTCTTCCAGTCTCTACAAATCAGTCTGACCTCGACAATTCATGAGTTGCCTTACAGCAACCCATGGTTCATTTCTAAGGGTAACATAGCAACTAATACTAAGTGGGAATGGATGAGAGAAAAAGATAAAAACCACTCTAAATTGGGTCATTCTAAACTGAAAACATTGAGAAGACTTGTGAGTACTTCATTCTCCCACACTTACCACATAGGCACAGGTTCTTCTCTGCAGGAGCATACCTTGAGCCACACCACCATACCTGCCTCAGGTAGCTCTTCTCTTCACAAGAAGGAGCATAACTATTTTTGTGAAACCTTCTCTAACTGATCCACCTAGACATAAATGCTTTGCCACTCTGTTCCCCTTACTGTTAGCTACTCTACTGTTCATCAACTGCCTCTAATTTTGTTTTCATGAGATGGTAAACTCTATGAGAGCAGAGAGCATGATTCATGCTAATATAATATTAGGAATCTCCTCGATACCTAAAATGTATCTTAGAATTAAAGGAAAATCTCAGACACAGAACTAAGAATAGAGATTGAGTTTTCCCCTTCTTTTAATATTAGAAAAATGAGCCACACATCTTAATTGAAAATCTTTTTTTTTCCAACCACATAGATGAATGTTGTAAGAGTTAAATATTCTTACTTCTAGTATATTTGCTATTAAGTTGACACAAAACAAAAATTTGACTTTGTGGTTTGGGTACATAAGTATCTCATGTATACTTAACAATTTTCAGAATTACCTGAGGATGTAAAGGTATGGGTTTTTTTTTTTCCATTTACTGAGTTATAAAATTGGATCAAAATATTATCCCTGAATACACTAAAATTATATTGTCATTAAAATAATTTCCCAAACCACAATAAGCACTATCATTTTCCCACTTACCTATTTCTTTATAAACTTGGAGGTATTGGCCATCCATCATTATCATACTTGTGAAGCTGACTTATGAGAGACTCAGCAACAATGAGACATTTCTTTAAGAGAATTATATATCCCATTACCCTTCAATTATTCCTCCCTTTTTGCCTTTAAATTTTGCAGATAAAAGCTGGAAATTTATAGGGAATTTATATTCTTAATTATGATCCTCCTAAATTTTTCTGTCATTGTCCTTTGTTTATGAAGTGCATGAAGTTGGCTTCTGGAGGATGGTAACTTTGGATATTACACCTACCTAGTTAATCCCAGCTTCCCAGCTTTTTCTTGTCGTCATATGGACTTTGGAAGGCGGTTGTAGTCTTGGAGGCATCATCATTGGCCAGCTGTCATTTACCCTCCCAGGAAAGTAGCTAAAGCCCAACAAGAGACTAGCTATCTTCTTCCCTGGAATTGAATTTCTTCTGAAGCCTCTCTTCTTAGTTTGAAGGTGGCCATCTTCTCTGTCTCCACATGTTCCTAATAGGTGTATGTTTGTGTCCAAATTTTCTCTTCTTATAAGGACTCCAGTTATATTGGATTAGATCAATGATCTCATTTTAACTCTTTAAAAACCCTATCTCCAAATATAGTGCATAGCCAAACATACAGCTGTCCATAACCATCTACAAACCTAGTCTGTGGTACTTTGTTTTGGCAACACTCACAAGGTAAATTAAATTAAATGGATTAAATTACTCATAGTTTCAGGTAAAAGGTAAAGATGTTCAGTGATTTTATTTACCACCCAAGTTTAGAGCAAGGTAACTCACTAAGTGTGTAGGAGGGAGGTAGGAAAAAGAAGGAGACTTGAGATACAAGAGAGAAGTGTTTTTATACAATTCTTTAGCCTTGAGACTTGTAATTTTAATAGATACGATATGAGAGGTAGGTGAAGACCAAGTTTCTCTGGGTGAAGAAAAACTTAGAAGCCAGAGTTCAGCCATGAGACTTTCAAGATCCGTGGCCCTAGATGAAGCAGAAAAGGAATGCAATAGTCCTTGGCAAGGAGAAAAGATTTTTCTTGAGACAAGAGGAAAGGAAGAGAGTGTGTGAGAATGAAGAGCAAATTAGCAGGTCAGATTTAATATGTTGCCCCCAAGGGGTATATAAATTAAGGGCCAATCCTTTAAACCAAATAATACAATTTCAAAGATGAATTTTGGATTTCTTTACAAACTCTTGATGGAGATATTTTTGGATAGGGGTCTAGGGACGTTCTACCCAGGTGGCTACTCTGTCAGATCAGCCTTGATGCTCTGAGAAATCCCCTTTAGAAGGGTCATAGTAAGTATGTTTTTTAAGCATTCATTTTGGAGTCAGAAAGATTTTATTTGAATCATAGTTCAGTTCTTAGAGAATGATGTAGCTTTGGACAGCTTAATTAACATTAAATTGTTCTCTTCTGTGGAAGGTGACTGTATAATGATATCTACCTCATGGACATGCTGTAGAATGAATGAGCCCATGCAGGTAAAGAAGGCAATGTAGGGGCGCCTGGGTGGCTCAGTTGTTAAGCGTCTGCCTTCGGCTCAGGTCATGATCCCAGGGTCCTGGGATTGAGCCCCGCATCGGGATCCCTGCTCCACAGGAATCCTGCTTCTCCCTCTCCCACTTCCCCCCTGCTTGTGTTCCCTTTCTCGTTGTCTCTCTCTCTCTGCCAAATAAATAAATAAAATCTTAAAAAAAAAAAAAGAAGGCAATGTATCTCCTGTTGTGATCAATAGATGCTGAGGTTAGCTGACTCTGCTAGAGGGGTAAACGGGTTTCTTGTTCCCATTCAAGCTAAAGATTTACAAGGGACCTTAATTTAATTTAAATTAATAATTAAAAGGAAAGTGCTGGCTCTAGAGATGAGAACCCAGTGTTCACAGAGGAAATATCCAAGAATTATCTATATACTTTATGTGTCTATTAGCTATTCACCATTTTCCGAATTAAAAAAAAAAAAAACCTTACAAGATTGAATCTCTTCCTTCCCATAAAAAGAGACTGGTGGGAATTTTCAGAGAATATTTTGCAGACTGTAGAAAATCTATTTAATTCTGAGAGCAATGTGTGTCCAAATCCATTAGTTCTGAAGTTGTATTTCACATAACATCTACTAAAGGGCTACCTGTCATGATCTCCTATGGTAGAAGGAAGAAAAGGAGAACTGTGGTAGCCTAAAGATGCAGAGTGTTCTCTGCAGAACATTTCTGTGATTATATACCCTGGGAAAAGAAGTTAAAGGCCAGTACTGTGTATGTTCAAAGTTAGATATTGAGTGTGTTCTGTGTTTTTTGTTTTTTGTTTTTAAAAATTCTATTTATTTATTTGAAAGACAGCAAGCTAGAGAGAGAGAGAGAGAGAGCACAAGCGGGGATGGAGGGGGTGGAGAGGGGCAGAGAGAAAGGGAGATGCAGACTCCCCAGTGAGCAGGGAGTCCAACGTGGGGCTCAATCCCAGGACCCTGGGATCATAACCTGAGCATAAGGCAAATGCTTAACCGACTGAGCCACCCAGGCGCCCCTGACTGTGTTATGCTTTAAATAAGGAGATCAATCGAGAGGAATGTAATTTCCCACGTTATGTAAGGTGACGAGTCATTTGTCCTCTTCTGAGTAGAAGTAAGAGAAAAGGGGGTTTAAAAGGCAAGCTCCCACCTGTGATGTAGCAGCCTGGGAGAGCAGAAGAGTTCAGAGGCCAGTTTCTAGTGGGCAGGATTGCAGTGGGAAGCCCAAGAGAGCAGAGTGAGGATGAAACCCTCACTGAGGAGTGGGGGCTGCTTATGAAAATTAGAATGTGAAGCTAAGCAAGGACCCTATGTAATCATCTGAAGTGGCCACGCTATAATCCAGGAAGGGTCAGAAATATCACAAATGTAGCAGCCATATTCATTCTGAGAGAGATGCCAGAGCCAAGCCAATACCCTTTTTGGGGAATGAAAACAAAGGAGAATGGCCCTTGTCTACAGAACCCTCATTGTTTTCTTCCTCCTCTTTTTAAAAATGCTGGGGTTACCATTTAAACCAAAGCTGAGGATTAGAATGATTTGAATGAGGTAGTTCTGAGTGACTGTTTTGTTCATCAAAGTCTGTGAATGTGAAACTGGAACTTTGAGGTCAAAGTTGACCCTGTGGTCAAAGCATGGATAGCAGTAAATGAATTCATGTCACTTGTTAGGAGCCAAGGACATTTTATAGGACTAAAGCAGCATTCATATTCTCTCAACTTCCTGAGCTTTCAATGAGGTGAGAGCTTCAAAAGACATGCTAAATAAGAAAAATAGAAACCTAAACTACCAAGTAATGAAAACACGATTGCCCACATTTATTTCCTGAGCAAAAAAACTTGCTTTTCAAAATGTTGTCATTCTGTTACCTTTTATAAACTTATCCTTAATCTAAAAATTTGATTAGAATGGAGTATTTTGACTGAGGTCAATTTATTATCCCTCCATACCAGTTGAGATGGAAAAAAAAAAAAACTAAAATAAAACTTCAAAGTCACTAGAATCTCTCTTAACCACAGTAGAAAGATTGTAGGAAAGCCTGGAGTATTTTTTTTGTGTTTTTTTTTTCCCCATCTGTGTCAAAGATGTGATTACTGGATTGTTTGAGGAGGACAATAAACCAAATGAAATCCTGCCTGAGTGTCAGTGTGCAAGTCCTACAAGTTTTTTTAGCTTTTGTTTTGACAATGGAGACACACTGAAGGCTGACACCAAATGGAAAAGATAATTTTGAAATTGTATTAATTTGATGAGGACTCCCTTGCCACTCCTCCATCCACATGGGCTATCCCATTATTACAAACCTCCACTCTGCTTTTGTGGAGTTTACATTTATTTTATTCCTGTCCTGGATGATATGACTTCTCTCCCAATAAGAACTACTATCTTTACTCAGTTATCTAGACTATCTCCAAAGAGTCAAGATAATTTTGCAGTCTTTTTTATAAGACAATAAAGGAGTCATTTCTTTGACATGTCTTCCCACACAACTCCTCTACTAATTTAATATTTTCACAGCAATTCTGAAAAGTTATTTCCAAGTGTTATGTATTTTATTGGATTATCTTTATTCAATTTCTAATTAGTAGAAAACCTTTAGTATTAGCATATAGATTTATAAGGACCCATTAGATCATTCATATTTAAAAGGACTTGTTCCAGTAATCACATCTACTTTCTTCCCACTCATAGATTCTGTTAATCAATTTTCTCACCTAATTGCCCCTTAAAAGAGAAAACAAAAATCTCTTTTACATGATCAACCACAGGGAGCCATTTTGAAAAGCTTCTCTACTTTTCAAACTTTTAGTTTTGATAGTTTTAAACTTTTATTTTTGCCCGAAGTGAATAAAAATCAATACAGATAAATAAAAATATTAATCTAAAATAGTTTATCTTTTTTTTTTTTAAAGATTTTATTTATTTATTTGAGACAGAGAGAATGAGAGAGACAGAGAGCACATGAGAGGGGGAAGGGTCAGAGGGAGAAGCAGGCTCCCTGCCGAGCAGGGAGCCCAATGCGGGACTCGATCCCGGGACTCCAGGATCATGACCTGAGCCGAAGGCAGTCGCTTAACCAACTGAGCCACCCAGGCGCCCTCTAAAATAGTTTATCTTATAACAAATTCTTGAGAAGTTCTTTTGTTCTATTCTATCTTCATTATAGACATTTGTTAAGCGATTTTAACATATTTAATTTTATTCTTTCATTAAAATGAATTATCTCCCTAATTTCTCTCAGGAACACATAAAACACATCCAATGGTGATGGTGTTTCTGGGAGGGTTTGAGGAGCATAGTGGAAGGTGAGAAGGAAAAAGAAGGTCTTTTAGTAGTAATGAAGTAGCTGGGGACTGTGAGTACCCTGAGTCACAGTAGTGACTAAGTAGTTGGGGACTGTGAGACAGCAGAATGGACTTCAATTACTGTGAGGAAAGATTCAGTGTGATGGACTGTGCATTTTGTTTTATTTTTTAAAGGGGAAATTATATTTCTTTTTTTTAAGATTTTAATTATTGAGAGAGAGAGAGCATGCGCAAGAGAGACAGCATGAATCTGGGGCAGTGGCAGAGGGAAAGGGAGAAGCAGACTCCCTGCTGAGCAGGGAGCCTGATGTGGGGCTTGATCCCAGGACCCCGAGATCATAACCTGAGCCAAAGGCAGATGGTTAACTGACTGAGCCACCCAGGCACCCCTGGACAGTGCATTTTAACCAGAACCACACTGCTCCTGGCTTTCTATGAAGGAAATGCAGTTTCAGGTTTTCCACGGGTGATGATGATAGAGTTGGGTAGACGCACCCACATTACTATTTGATTTCCTGTTCACAAAGTAGTGGAAATGGTTTCCTGAAGCCAGACATTCACAAGAAGTCCCCATGGGGTGCCAGAGTGGCTCAGTCGGTTAAGTGCCCGTCTCTTGTTTTCAGCTCAGGTCATGATCTCAGGGTCCTGGAATAGGGCTCTGCGCTCAGTGCAGAGTCTGCTTGAGATTCTCTCTCTCCCTCTTCTTCAGCTCCTCTCCCCACTTGTGCTCTCTCTCTAAAAAATAAACAAATACTTCTTAAAAAAAGGTAAGTCCACATGTTTCAATGAACCATTTCAGATTCCAATGAAAATATGATTCATATTTATATGGAAATGCAAAGGACTTCAGATGGTCGATCAATTTTGAAAGAAAAAGAAAATTGAGTAATTAAGACAATGTGGTATCACAAAGAAATTGCTAGAATTGCTGGTGTAAGTATAAGATTTTATAAATATTTTGGGAAACTATCTGGTGGTTTCTAATAAGTTAAAAATCTCCCTATCCCTTAAGCTAGCAATTCTATCCTTAGGTATAGACCAAAGAGGAAAGAAAGCATAGCTGAAGGACATGTATAAGAGTGTTCATGGCAGCTTTATGCATAATAGCCAAAACATGGGAAGCAACCATTGACAGGAGGATGGGCAAACATATTGTGATATATTCATGTAGTAAAATATGTAAAACACAAAATGCTCAGCACAAAAAAGAACTGGATAATGACACATACAACAATAGGGATAAATCTCAAAAACATGCTGAGGGAAGCCAGCACATGATTAAACCCAGCCTCATCACCATAAATACACAAGCATCAGAGAAACTAAAATTGTTTAGTCTGTCTGTTTCCCGTTCCCTTATTATGAAATTGCTTGTATTTGTTTTCTTTTGTATCTCAGCTGATGGCTAAAGTATCTGCTATTTTTCTTCACTAGTGTTTTCCCCATTCTCCAGCATAAATACTTAAATAATGAACACTTTACTTGTTGTATTATGGGATTTTATGTTTATTTGAAGTAGATTTGATCACAGCTTATATTCTTTGGGGGCAAAAAAGGACTAGCTTCTTTTAAAGCAATCTCTTGAAGTTGTATGGCAGGAAAGCTACTAGCTGTCAAACTTGCAGGACAAAATATCCTCCTCTAGAAACCTCTTCAACATTTCAAATTGAGTACTTATCCTTATGAAACATTCTGTTCATAATTGAAATGTAGTGACAATTTAAGACCAAGATGCTCACATGAGAAGAAACAGACAATATGAACAGGCCTGTACCTATTAAAGAAATTGAATTAATAATAACTAATCTTCAAAAGCAGAAAACACCAGATTCAGATGCATTCACTAGTGAATTCTACCAAACATTTACAGAAGAAATTATACCAATTCTCCACAATCTCTTCCAGAAAATAGAATCAGAGGGAATACTGTCGAAGACATCTTTCAAAGCCCAAAGATAAAATACTCAGAATAGTCTACACAATATTTAGGAGAATAACAAAGTCAGAGGACTGATGCTATGCAGTGTCAAAATTCTATAAAACCACAATAATCAAGGCAATGTCATATTGGTGAAACAGTAGACAAACAGACCAATAGAACAGAGTAGAGAGCCGAGAAATAGACCCACACAAATGTAGTTGCCTGATCTTTGATGAAAGAGCAAAGGCAATACAATGGAGGCGAGACAATCTCTTCAACAAATGGTGACAGGAAAAAAAAAAAAAGACCTAAAAGTTGTCATCAGGAATTTCTAATTTATTCTAAAATTTGAGAAAAAATTACTTCGCCTGGAATTTACAACAGTACCATATGATTGGATTATTTATTTTTATTTTTTCTATCACTGTGGTGACCTCATGCCCAGCAAGGTTTAGTAAGTTGTTCAACATTTCTGATCATGTTAACAACATGGCAGGATTTAAAATGTTAGTTAAACATTAAACTATGGTGTTGTCTTTCCAACAATGTAGATATCTTTTTACCACTGGCACAGATTTCAAAAACACACATACATAATTTGTTCTAATTCTTATGAACACAGAATTCTACTTTTTCATGATACAGACATATCCATATCTCTGACTTCACAATTAAAATTTACTCTGGGTTATTATGAACACACATGGGAAGGTCCTGAATTTATGGAGGAAAAGGATTCCTTCTTCTCCTCACTACTATAGCAATTGGAAGATTATCTTCTATATGTGAAACAAATCTTATTTATTTGATTCTTGTATTTAGTAAAAATGTGTATATTACTTTTCAGTTTGGTATAATTTTGATGATCTTGATACTCATGGAACTCATCTAAATTTTAATTAAATTTTTCCTCACATACTATCATATTTATTTAGACACTGCATTAGATATTAATTAGTACGTTATTATTATAGAGTAAAAGTACAATGGTCAGACTCAAAATTATAAAATAGAAAAATTAGAATATTTACAAATGCCACCAGTTGTAAATAAATTAAGATCTTTAATTTCATTGCATCAGCAAAAATTCCCTTTGCCACCTAAGGTAACATATTCACAGGTCTGGGGAACTAGAGCATGGACATAATTATTTTTTACACAAGGGGGTCACAGTTCTACCTACCACACTCCTATAAAAAGGTAGAATTGCTTTGAGCAATTTAATAGGGTTAAGAGCATTTTAAGCTGCTTCTTTCGGTTATGAAGGATTGGGAAAAATATTCATTAAATTAAGATACAAATACATGACCCAGGGGAATAGCAGTCTTTCACTCATAATAAAGGCATCAAAAGAAAAATAACTCAAGAAAATAAACAAAATGTCATATTTAAAATCCACATTAACAATAAAATTGATTTGACACAATATAATAATTTATGTGGAAGAGAAATTCTAGGCACACACCCTGAAATCAGAATGAAAATGAAAAAATTGACAGAGAGGATGGACATATTTAGAAATTAAAAAAAAGCTGTCTCATTACATATTTTTCTATAGAAGTAATAGTGATAAAAATAATCTTTATTAATATAACAGAAATAAAATCTTTCTAAAGATGATTATTAAATAAATATATAAATGTTTATAAATGTATAGATAAAGAAATTTTGTTGAATCATTTGAGTACATACTGATGCATAGGCATTCTGGTAACAGTTTGAATTATAGTTATATATATACATTTATTCATACAACATACCTGTATCTAAAATTTAAAAAAAAACGAAATTAGAGCTTCCAACTGCCAAAGCTAGAAATATTTGGGTTACAAAATAACATTGGTATTGTAACTACAACCCCAAGAATAATATACAAGAATATAAAAAGAATAAAATAAATATCTTGATTCCATAATGACATAAATAAATATTTAAATGCATAAATACAAGAAGGGACAAATCTTCCTTACAAAGCATTACAACTAATATATGTACAGGGAATGAGAGTGTCATGGTCTGAATTGTGTCCTCCTAAAATTTCTATGTTGAAGCCTTAACCCCCAATGTGACTATATTTGGAGATAGAGTCTTTTTAAGGTTATATGAGGTCATAAAGATGGGGCCCTAACCCAATGGGACTGGTGTCCTTATTAGAAGAGGAAAAGACACCAGAGATGTCTCTCTCTCCGTGCTCACACAGAGAAGAGCCCATGTGAGGACACAGGAACAAACTGGTGGCACCTAGATTTTGGACTTCTAACTTCCAGAACTGTGAGAAAATGCATTCATATTACCTAAACCACCTGGTCTGTGGTATTTTGCTATGGCAGCACAAGCAGATGGAGGGAAATGGAGAGTCACCATTAAAGCCACTGCAGTGATCATTGCTGCAGTCAAGATGATCCACTGATGTCTTTTTTTTTTTTTTTTTAAGACATCACGCCTAGCATGGAGCCCAACGTGAGGCTTGAAACGTATACCTACTGAACAACTCCCCATTTCCAGCCCCCACCCCTTGCAACCACTATTGTATTCTCTCTTCTATGACTTTGACTGGTAAGTGGAATCATGACATTATTTGTCTTTCTGGGACTGGCTTATTTCCCTTAGCATCATGTCCTGAAGTTACAGTGACTTTTTGTTCTAGCAGCAGCAGCTAATTCCAGTTTGCTTTTCTCCTAGCCCCTTGCATCAGCTCATTATGCCTCTTGAAGATGTCAGCGTCAATTTTGGTACTTTCTCCTCAGTCATCTGGTTCTAGCTTAGAGGCTTCCTCTCTAAGTTTCGGAGGCACTGAGAGGAGCCCAACAGCACCTCCTCCTCAGAGATCTGAGTCCCAGGTTTGTTCTGTCTCTTATCCAAGCATCTACATTTTAAAATTAAAACCTCGGGGTGCCTGGGTGGCTCAGTGAGTTGAACATCCAAATCTTGGTTTTAGCTCAGGTCATGATCTTAGGGTTGTGAGATCAAGCCCTGTCTTGGGCTCGCACTCAGTGGGGAATCTGCTTGAGATTCTCTCCCTCTGCCCTTCCCCGCTCTCTTTTAATAAATATATAAATCTTTAAAAAAAATAAATTGCGGGCGCCTGGGTGGCTCAGTTGGTTAGGCGACTGCCTTCGGCTCAGGTCATGATCCTGGAGTCCCTGGATTGAGTCCCACATCGGGCTTCCTGCTCGGCAGGGAGTCTGCTTCTCCCTCTGACCCTCCCCTCTCTCATGTGCTCTCTCTCATTCTCTCTGTCTCAAATAAATAAATAAAATCTTTAAAAAAAAAATAAAAAAAATAAATTGCAAACTCTCCCTTCTGTTCTCTCAGACTAACTTCTTTCTGCACTAATTATGTCAGTGGTACCATTGTGTTTTCATTTTGCCCTTTGTTTTCTAATAATGCCCAATTAAACCATTCTTTATATTAAATTCTCTCTCTGTTAAAGTAACAGATGTGTTTCAGTATCCTGACTAGACCTTGATTGATACGTATTCTATATCTTTTTTTTTTATTATTCATTTGAGAGAGACAAAGAGAGAGCATGAGCGAGAGCATAAGCAGGGGGGTGGGTCACAGGGAGACAGGGAAGCAGACTCCCTGTTGAGCAGGGTGGCCGATGTGGGGCTCAATCCCAGAACCCTGAGATCATGACCTGAGCCAAAGGCAGACACTTAGCCAACTGAGCCACCCAGGGGCCACTATATTCTACTTCTATAACGTATTGAGATAGATTATAGTAATCTAGCCTTGAAAAAATTTGGATACCATTAGCTGTGGACATGCTTTGTAAGATTATTTTTTCTTCTTTTACTTTTGCTGGTACACTGTCAGTTCCAGATCATTAAATGCATTTTGTAGACACAAGAGAAATTTTATCTCAAATACAAAGGAAATGTCCTAAAGCTTCAGTGTAATATTTATTTTCAGTGTAATAGTTTATTCAGTGCAATAGTTCATTGCTCTTCTTCACAGTCCATTCCATCCAACACATTTGGAAACAAAATATCTTTTATAATTTTGGATATTGTAAAATTTGCAGCTTTTAAGCTTATTTCTCAACTTATCAGTATAAACAATCTTTATCAAGAAAATTTCTTAAAAGAAGGCTCTACAATTGCATTACTAAAAGTTTACCTTATGGTACTTTATGGTACATAAAGGTACTTTCTATCTGCTACTTCACTCTGAAAAGTACCTAAATTGCCTAACTGAGATGGGGCCCTCATAGCAAATGCTTATAAAGGAATGCCTTCCTATTGTTTGGCAAGTCAGTAACTATTGAAGAGATCAAATAAGATGATTTTTTTGGGGCTTCATTTATTATACAATTTCTATCAAGTGATGATGATAAACTTTTTAGAGTTTGATCAATTTAGTCAGGATTTTATAAATGTAGAGCATTTAATGAGCCTGAGAGCCATCATTTTAGTTTAAAGAATGTGGTCAACAGTTGGATGGCACTGTGGCCGAAACGTGAATGAATATGACATGTTACTTTTATTCTGTATAGATACAATGGATGCACATAAAATGTTCCTTGAATAAAGACCATTATCCATGCACGTTTTAAAGCATTTCAACTTATCTTGGTGGGTTCTCAAATTTTCTCCTTTTCTTGAATAAAAGTTTAATAAAATGGCTGTATTAGTTTTCTATTGTTGCTGTAACAGATTACCATAAATTTAGGGCTTAAAACAATACAAATTTATTATCCTACAATTCCATAGGTTAGAAGTCTGACATGGATCTCTCTAGCTGAAAATCAAAATAGAGGCTAGGCCGCATTCCCTTCTAGAGGCCCTGGAAGAAACATATTTTTCCTTGCTTTTTCTGTCTTTTATCAGTTGCCCACATGCCTCGGCTTATGGCTACCTTCTCCCATCTTCAAAATCAGTAACAGTAACTCTCTGACCATTTTTAAGGATCCACATCTCCCTCTCTGGGAGGGAATCGTAGACACTAAACATCCATTGATTTCAAGGAATCATGTGATTAGATTGGACCCTCCCAGATAATCCAGGATAATCCTCCTATTTTATAAGTCTTTATAATCAAATTCCCTTTTGCCATAACACAGCATAATCATAAATTCTAGGATCTAGGATGTGGACATCTTTGGGGGACATTATTCTGTTTACCGGAATGGTAATCTAATAATTTTTTTTGGCAGAAGTGAAAGTATCTATTGTTTAGATTAAAATATTACTAACTGATAATTAAATTGCTGATTCTATAGTGAGACAAAATTCATGCTGTATATGCTCTACTTTTATCATTCATTTAATTCTTTAATTCATCTATGCTTTTGGCAAAGATCTAACTCTCTTATATGCCAAGTGTGTACTAGCTGATGGGATCCTTGTATTCTCTCTCTTTCATTCTCTTTGTTAAATAACATTAAAATTAAATTTCCCTGAATTTTTTAAAACATAGAGATCCTCTCTATAGTCATAGACTAAACATTCATAAAAATAGGATTTTTAAAGTGCTCTAATGTTCTCATAAGCTATTTTTCTTATATTTATCTTTCTAACATCTGCTTAATCTAAGAAATTATTTGTTGATCCTTTATATATAAAAGATGAAATGGAGATGCTTTATAGTAATTTTTTTCCTTTATGTCATCTCCTCTACAATCAAATGCAAATCCTTCAGGTTCTGGCATTAGTATGTACATAAATTTTAGAATTTTATATTGTTGAAAACTTCCTACTAATTTTCATGAAAATTTAGAAGAGCCTGAATTGTGGGTTGTTGGAGGAATGCCAATATGAACAATCTGTGGGTTATTCTTATAAAAGGTGATATGGAAAACAAACACAAATATTGAGATAATATAGAATAAGAGAAATTTAGGAGACCCGAACAGCCATACGTCCAATTCACCTACTTTTAGCTTAAATGGTATCCCAATCATGATTGACAAATGGACATCCATAATTTTTCCTCCTAGGCAAGCAGCAAATTTTCTCATTAATTTCTTCCCAAACCTCATGATCCTTGGATTTAAATAAGTTCTAAGATAAACGGTATTGGAAAGTAACTATTCTGAGAAATGGCAGTTTAAGTTCATTTCCACTTTTGTTGTTGTTCTTGGATTTTTTTTTTTTTTTTAGAGAGGGGGAGGATGGGGACTGGCAGAGGGAGAGGAGATGGAGAGAGAAAATCTTAAGCAGGCTCCATGCCCAGCCCAGAGCCCTATGCAGGGCTCAATCTCACCACGCTGAGATCATGACCTGAGCCAAACTCAAGAGTCAGACACTTAACCAACTGAGCAACACACGCGCCCCTGTTCTTGGACTTTTAAGGGGAAAACAAATGAAAATAATTTTTTCCAAGATGTTATTTCATATAAATGGACTCATGGTCTGCCTATGTGTATTTTAGATATCATAACTGCATGACTACAGATTAGGTTTGGTCCTTACTTGTTCTGTCTGTTGTTTTTAAATCTGTTGTTGAATCATTTTGATAATTTTAGGTAAAAGTAGCAGAAACATTTTTCAAATTGGCCTAAATAATAGGGAAAAACATTATCTCACAGAACAGAAAATCAAGAAATAGGGTGGATTTAGGTCAGTTGGCCAGTGGATCAAAAATCACATCAAGTTCCTTGTATTTTATAATTAATTATTTGAGTTTACATGGCTGGTTGGCTCTGCCAATAATTGTTTCAGGGTATTTTATGTGCTATGGGATTTCTGCCTGGGAGTGGAATGAAATTAACCCTTAAGCTAATCAAACCTCAGATCAAGAGCTGAAGTTCAGCTTTTCCAAGACACTTGGGCCATGAGTGTGTGTGTGCGTGTGTGTGTGTTGGGGGTTATGGGATGGGGTGAGGTGGAAAAGATAGATTTCTGAATGATATTTAATGCTCTATTAAGAAGGAGAAAGGGGAGAATGGGTTTGGGTAGACAACCATCTATTGCCAACATTTCAATGCCAGGAGATTATAAATATTAATCTAGATTTTTAGAGTATTTTGAAAAGTCAAAACTCTGGTAACAATAGCTCTAAATTCCTGCAAGGAAACAATTGGCCAGGGCTGCAAAACAAAATAAGCCATGACCCCTTAAGACCAGTCATGCCTTCTTGAGTTTATCAAGATCTGTATCCCTTACTGTTTTTACTTAATGTGTTTAATTACCTGACTGGCTTTGTGAAGCAGCTGAATTTATGACTCATGTTGAACTTTAACTACATTTCATAATATACATTTCTTTAAACTTCCCTTGGACATTTTGTATTCTAACCTAATTCATGTGAGATTTTTCTCTCTAAATGAAACTCAAGATCCAATAAAGATGTTTATTTTTTTTTAAAGATTTTATTTATTTATTTGTCAGGGAGAGAGAAAGAGCACAAGCAGGCAGAGGGAGAGGGAGAGGGAGAAGCAGGCTTCCGGCTGAGCAGGGAGCCCAATGCGGGGGTCGATCCCAGGACTCTGGGATCATGACCTGAGCCAAAGGCAGCCACTAACTGACTGAGCCACCCAGGCAACCCCCAATAAAGACATTTAAGTATCATTGCTTTCAGTGTTAATGTCGATTAACAGAGATTAAAACTTTGAAACCTCTGATTTCACATTCCAAAGTCAAGTTTGTTAAGCATAATAATTTCATGTGAAATTTATGATTTTTGGTGCTGATATTTAGACTTTTTTTCTAAAAAATATATGTAAGCATTTCAATTATACACACAAACACACCATGTCTTGTCGTAAGCTTATTTTGACTATTTCTAATTTTTGTTTTTTTATTCAGCAATGCATTATAAAATATTTCACATAATTTAGAAATCTGTGTTCCTTACATTATCATGCTATCCTTTTTATCTAACATAAAGTATAAATAAGCAAATAACTCAAATGAAGTTAAAAATTATTTATACCCAACTACAAAGTCTAAAACTTGAAGTATCCTGAAAGATAGGTATAGCTCATCAAATGTAAGAGTTTTATATTTATGTACAATTTTAGACTCACGGTATACTAATATTACTACAACACAGTTATATATACTAATGTCTTAAATTTTATTTTCCTTGAAAACATTTCCCTCTATTATGTCATCTTTGCAACTGACCTTACTTAATCATTAAGTGCTTTTTAAATCCATTCTAATCAAGGCTATGATAGAAAGTTGAAAATAATTTCCATTTTGTAGGTCTAAAAATGCTTACCAAAAAGCATTCAGAAAATAATTTGCAATGGCTTCTTCAGCAAGAGTCTGTTAAACCAACCGATTTCTTGAAAGGTGATTATTTTTCCATGTTGTTTAATACTTTGCTTTTCCATGTCCTACAATCAAGTGCAACACCTTGTTCAGAAAGAACAATGATTTGTGATTTGAACAAAATACCATATTTTATAATGAGAACTTTCTGGTGAAAAAAGAAAAAAAGAAAAAAGAAAAAAAGAAAAAAAAATAACAGGTACTAACCTCCCAAAAAAACCCATTTAACCAAGACATGATTCAACCAGTGTGAAGTAGGATGTTATGCTTACTCTTGCTAGCTCACTTTATCACCCCCCAGGAGGGTGAATAGTTATTGTTGGAAAAGTGGGCATAAAATTATTGCCTCATAGTTGGGTGAAAGTTCTTGAAGCCTCTATCAAAGTGGATGTTTCATTAAAAAGAACACAGGAAAGCAAAGTCCTTGCAGCTTTAAATATTTCTACTTTTTCTGCAAAGCTACTTTAGATCTTTCACTCTATACAGAAATCTACTACACAAGTAGACCATTCTTATACAGGTTCAAGTCACCAAATATTTTCCTGAGAGTATTCACTGAAATAAAAGTTCAAGGGGCTGTTAAATTTTGTGTTATAAAAATTGCGGTGTGGTTTGTTCAATGGCTGGGTAAGTTTAGGAAATGATGAGTTAAATGAAGTCAGTATTATGAATTCCAAGAGTGGGGAAATCATATCTATTTTTGTACCTTTCATCACCAGTGCCTTAGAATATGCTCCCCTCTCACATTCTTAAGATGCTCCATATTGCTACTGCAAAATGTTTTATCTTCATGCATTTTAAATCTACACAGTTTTTGCCAGGACAGAAAATTCCCAGAAGCACATTTCCTTGGAGATGTTAGTTAACAGTAAATGGCATGAAAGTGGCCAGTGAACTGTGTCTTGACAGTCTGTCCAACTCTAAAATGTAATGACATTACACAAGAAATACTGAAAAGATCTTAAAGTAAATATTTTGAGTAGAATTATGCATTTTTTTAAAAAGCAGTTATGTGAGACAACACTGAATAGCAACAGATATTTATGTTGGAGTTTGTAGATGGGACAATGATATTATTTTCTCTTTATGTCTGATATCAACTGAGAACGGTTACAACAAACGCAATTTGCCTTGGGTCTGTGGCCACTCTCTGGACCCTAATACTTCCCTCACATTTGTCCTTTGGGAAATCTCATCCAAAACTAAATTGCAAAACAAAAACAATAACAAAAACAAAAAAAAGTTAAATTACAGAGCAGATTTACCAGAAAACTATGAAGGGAATTATTATATTGCCTCATACTTACTTGGCCTGTTAGCCCAAACAGAGAAGGAAGGGCCTTCATATCTGCCTGATGAAGAAACACTTGGGTCCTTTTCTCCTGTAATTTCTGGGTAGAAGGTGGAGTAAGGTAAAGCCCACCTGCTCTTGAAGCAGATAGCTTTCAAAGGCTCTGAGCCAGGCAAAACCCATTTTCTTTTCCCAGCCTCAATAAATCAAGGAAAAATTTAAGACAAGGAAAAACTTAATCCTTTAAGGAATAGGTTGGGCGATGGGGGGAAAAGGACAGAAGATACCTTTCTATAACAGTTTGAAATTTTGTGTTTCTTTCAAATATTTCTAAATACCTAAATTTTCAGTGTCAGGTAGAAAAAATGGTTAGTCGCCTGTAATTTTGGATATTAATGAAGTTAACATGATCTGTTTGTGGAAAAAATTGAATAGCAAAGCATTTTGGCTAAAGTCATTTAACAAATGGGGTGGGGGCTCTCAAATATTTAAAATCTGTGATATAAGAAGCTCAAGTTATGTTTTATATTGGTTTAATAATGTTTTACTATAATCAAACTACTGAATAACACATGAAACATCTATCTAAAAAAATTGTTTATAGAAAGTAACTATCATGAACTCAAATTAGTAGATGTAGCCATAGAAAGAACACTATACAGAGAACATGAATATCTGTAAGGGATAAATGTATTTGAGTCAATACATAAGAAATAAACAATTTCATACATAAGCAATAAGCAATTTATGTATTATATAAGAAATATAGTAGTTCACAACAATTTAAATTAATTAAAAATGATATTCATTTGGAGTACACTGGGGCTGCCTGACTCCAAAGCCACATATTTTACTTCTATACAATCCTGCTTAAAGAAATGGCAGAACTTGATTTAGATCCAAAGTGTCCAAGT
>NC_138371.1:24614262-24671870 GCF_054177405.1 Leptonychotes weddellii
TTTTTTTTTAAAGATTTTATTTATTTATTTGAGACAGAGAGAATGAGAGAGAGAGAGCACATGAGAGGGGGGAGGGTCAGAGGGAGAAGCAGGCTCCCCGCCAAGCAGGGAGCCCGATGCGGGACTCGATCCAGGGACTCCAGGATCATGACCTGAGCCGAAGGCAGTCGCTTAACCAACTGAGCCACCCAGGCGCCCTCCTTCACTCTTATTTGTATGACTTCTAGCCTAAAAAGTTTTATTTAAATCTTGAAGTTAGACTATTAAATTAAAATGTTTCTAGGGGTCATCACTACTGGAGTTATATATGTTCCCATTGTTAATCTATGTAAAAAAAAGGACATCTCATTTCATGAGTGATTATAAAAGATCACCTAATTTATTTCATCAATTTCTTTGTTATTTCTCTTATAATATAAAAGTACTTTATTTTATTCATAAATTTTGAGTAAATTACATTAAATAATCATTATGCTACCACATTTAAGTGTATAGGAATTCAACCCTCTTCTGGTAATTACTATTTAAACAAAAAATAGAAACTTGGGAAAGAAAATGTCACAAAATATATTTTCGTTAAAAGTTTTGCTATTACATGAAAATATCTTTATGCAATACATGTGAATGGAGAAGTCAGCTTAAGAGACAGGTTGTGAGGGCACCTGGATGGCTCAGTCAGTTAAGCATCTGCCTTTGGCTCAGGTCATGATCTCAGGGTCCTGGGATTGAGCCCCGCATCAGGCTCTCCGCTCAGTGGGGAGTCTGCTTCTACCTCTCACTGTCCCTCTGTGCTCTCTCTCTTCCTCTCAAATAAATAAATAAAATCTTAAAAAAAAAAAAAAAGAAAAAAGAGAGAGAGAGAGGTTGCCAAAAACAGTGGGGTGAAAATTCTAGAAACTCATTAGACCTAATTGTTCACTGCTCTGTACTATACCTCCATGCCCTTTGCAGTTTTTCTCACTGATGTAGTTGAGTGTTTCCTCACACTTTCTTATAAATTTAATCAAGTACTTTGCTCTGGTCACTAAAATGTGATGGAAATGACAATGTGTTAGTTCTGAGCCTAAACCCTAAACACATTCCTGCTTGTCCTGTGAGCCTCTACCATCAACTTGATGAAAATACAGACCAGCTGCTCACTGGTTGAAGGGGGATGAGAAACATATAGCACAGTAATAGCAGCCTACCTAAGACCTTCAGTGAGGGGCAACCAGTGTGCAGGACACAGAGCCACCTAGCCAAGCACACCCTGAATCAACCAAACCCCAGCTGACCCATGGATCTAAAAGCAAAAATATATATATTATTTAAGCCACACCAGAAGGGCTACATTGGTGAAGGGAATGAAGAGAAAGAAATTCCTTGGGCTTTCTCTTTTCCTACCCTCCTGTGGCTCATATCTGTGAAAAGTAATTGGAAGCCAGCTGGGAAGAAAGAACAAGTAAGGCAATCCAGAAGGGTCAGCCTCCCTTGAGACAGAGCAGGGTATAGATAGGCAAGGAAGCAATACAGGGAATGGTGGGAGTGGCAGGCAGCTAATCAAGAATGAGCAACATAATACATTAGTTGGAGGAATCAGGAAGTAGTGTTGGGTTTGATTTAAGCTTGAAAGAAATTTCCTTCATGTTTCCTCCTTATGTCTTTCTCGTTCATTCATTCATTCATTCATTCATATTTTGTTTACTGAAAGCATTTGCAAGTTGGTAGACTTCCATCTCATGCCAGGGCAGGCTTTGCTTGAGTAGTGGAGACCTTGATTTGTTTAACACGTATATATGCAATATATACACATTGAGAGATTATTCAGTTAAACATTTATTGCAACTTATGATACCTTATTGTTATATATATAAATATAAATATAGATAGGTAGATGGATGATAAATAGATAGATAGATAGATAGATAGATAGATAGATAGATAGATATTTAAAAATCTATTACTCCTGGCTAGACAATATAACATACATTTAGTGTTGGAATCATGCAACTTGTTTTTAGAGAGTAAGATCCTATGATTTGAGAGGAAATTACATTTATAAGACTAGAAAAGCCAAACAGCCATGTATTTTACCAAAATGCTGCAAAGAATGAGTTAGTATATTATATAGTCATATCCAGGTTTGAAGAACACCATGGATCTCTGTTTTATAAAAAGGCTACAAAAACTAGTCAGAAGATTTTGATAGCTCTGTCTTTGAGATACCTTTTTCTTAAATGTAGTTTTCTCATTTTCAGCTGAACTGGCCTTGCAAAACTGCAGGGAATGTGACCAAGTTCAGGCCATTCATCTCTCAAACACTGTTAATTATTTATTTTTTTAAAGATTTTATTTATTTATTTGAAAGAGAGAGAGAAAGGGAGAGCAATTACAGGGGAGGAGCAGAGGGAGAGGAAGAGAATCTAAAGCAGATTCCGCACTGACCGTGGAACCCAACCTAGGCCCAGACCCATGACCCTGAGATCATGACCTGAGCCAAAACTAAGAGTCAGATGTTTAACCAACTGAGCCACCCAGGCACCCTCAAACACCATTAATTATTAAATGTGGTGTGGCACTGGGCCAGAAAGTGTAACATCACCATCCTCAAATCTGAGCTTTTCAAACCTCAGTTTTTCCTAGCAATTCATTTGAAGACCTTGTTTCTGTTGAGTGACAATTGCCATCTGACCTATTTTCTGGGCATGTTGCCCACTTGGATTCATGCTTGCATAGTCCTTTTAACTAAAGGTCTATTTTGGTTTTGGAGGCTGGAACTCATGATTTTTACATCTATAATCACTGCATGTGGTGTAATGTTAAAAGTCTTTGAAAAAAATTACACAAGTGAAATATCTATAAATTTGAATAGTTTTCTGTTAACCAGAGCATTATTTTCATATTTCAAGCCACTGTAAACAAAACTTAAATACAGAGAAAATAATACATTGAAATTCACTCTGTTGAATTTAAACTGAAATGATTAAAAATTCAAAAAAGTAAATGGTATGATGATGTTACTATAATAAACATCATGGAGAGCATAAAAATATTTTACACAATCTAAATGCTATATAATTCAGACTGCCTTGCAATTATTATGAACATAAACTTCATATCATCCAATGGTACTTAATAACAATGATTTTTTAAAAATTCATCTTCTTTTATATAAATTGGAATCTTTTCCTTAGCTTTTTTTTTGGTAGTGTATGTCCAGTTTATTTGACTTTGAATAAAGTGAATTTTCTTAGGCTCTAAGTCAAGGTCCAGTTCTTACTACCATCAGATAAGCTACTTCAGTTCCTATTTAAAATAACTGAAATATAAAAAGCTATGTCATTGCCTTCCATGATTGTCGAGATGTCCATGCTGGGGTAGAACAAAGGAAAAACCTAAGACCCTTGAACATGCTGAGATAACAAAGTCACAGAATGACACAGAGTACTCTCTAGAGTGAGTTCCAAAGAATTCAGAAGCACTATATACATGATATAAACAGTTTCTTCAAATATCTCTAACATTATTATATATATAACTGAGTTGAAATACTGAATAAATGTAAAGAAAAAATGGCCTATCATTCTTGCAGGATTTCATTCCTCATGTACCATTTTTTTTCTTTTTTTTACTTCAGTGAGAAATCCCTAGGTAAATGCAAATAAGTACTTAACTTTTATTGAAATGGTATTATGTCTCAGGATCATATCCAGAATTTCTTTTTCTTCTTCGTATTTATGACTTCCTTCTTAAGATAAGCACTTTTATATCTAGTGACGTTTGGGTTCATAATGGTGCTCAATAAGAAAATCCGTCATAGGAAATTGGCCAGAGGATTACACAGGATAAAATTTTACCTTTTGAAGTAGTTCTGCTGATGTATGAATTATTTACGTCTTTTTGAACTTGAAATATGTTTGATCTTGTGGCCTCTTCTCTGTGGTACTTACATATCCTTCCATGAAATAATTGCCTTGATTTCTGAGTGAGATATGATGATGGAACTAATAACCCTGCTAAAGGAATAAAAATGCTTTCTCAGGGACAAAAACAATAAAATTCCTTTCAGTAGGGACTCAGTAGAGTCACACAGCAGATTATGGTTCTGACAAATCACACTTTCAAGGAAGTGGAACTGATCTGAGAAGAGATCACCGGCTCTTTTCAATACTACCTATAAAATCTAAAGCGGTGTTCATTTCGTTTATCAGAGATAAATTGCGTGTCAAATAAATGCTGAGAAGTTAGGATTGGTAATCTAGGTAAAATGAATCTTGATAGCTCTATAATAACACAGTAGGAACTTTATTCTTTTCCTGATTGGGGGCGGGCAGTGTTCCTCATTTCAAATAATATTTTGAGAGTATGTACTACAGAGTTAGCCAATAACTGGGAAGTATAATTTTTGAAGAGCAAAACACATGGATTCATGGGAAACTGATTACAGTTTATAGCATCTGGCTTTGCCATGTAGACATGCCTATGTGTCTTTCAGAGCCTGTACCTTCTAATTCATTCTTCTTTTTTTTTTTTAAGATTTTATTTATTTATTTGGCAGAGAGAGACACAGTGAGAGAGGGAACACAAGCAGTGGGAGTGAGAGAGGGAGAAGCGGCTTCCCGCAGAGGATGAAGCCCTATGCGGGGCTCGATCCCAGGACCCTGGGATCATGACCTGAGCCGAAGGCAGACGCTCAACGACTGAGCCACCCAGGTGCCCCATAATTCATTCTTCTTACACCATAAACAGCACTGTCTCAGTGTGCTACACTGACTTCTATGAAACTTTACAAATTAACTAGGACCCCAGATAAAGAGTTATGAGAAGTCTGCATTACCAATCAACCTCTATATGTATAAAGGGACATTGTACATTTAGACTAAAATAATGGAAAATTCAGTTTACCCAATCAACCTTTATTTTTAGTGACATTTGGAAAGCCATCATCTTTTCATATAGCAATATTTAAAAAAATATTTTCTCAAAGGAGAATAAATATATTTCTTAAAGGACAATACATCAAAGAGTATACCAATTCTGGGGTCTTTGATATGTGTTGCTGTTGACGTAATATTTGTTTTAAAGAGACTTTAATTTTTAGAGCAGTTTTAAGTTCACAGTAAATTAAGCAGAAGTTACAGAGGTTTCCCATATACCTCCTTCCCTCACACATGCATAGCCCTCCACCATTATCAACATCCTCCACCATAGTACTGCATTTGTTACAATTAATGAACCTACATCTACTCAGTTATCATCCAATGTCTGCAGTTTACATTAGGATTCACTCTTAGTATTGTACATTTTATGGTTGGATAAACTTATAATGGCATATATCCACCTTTATAGTATCATACTAAGTAGTTTCACTTCCCTAAAAATCCCGTGCTCCACTTTTTCATTCCGTCCTTCTCCCTAACCCCTTCTCTCCTTAACCCCTAACTCCCTAACCACTGATATTTTTGCTATTTCCACAGTTTTGCTTTTTCCAGGATGTTGTATGTTAAAAATATGCAGCATGTAACCTTTTCAAATTGGCTTACTTCACTTAGGAATATGCATGGAAGTTTCCTCCTTGTCTTTTCATGGCTTGACAGCTCATTTTTTGGACACTAAATAATATTTCATTGTCTGAATGTATCACAGCTCAATTTTTGACACTGAATAATACTGTCTGAATGTATCCATTCATCTCCCGAAGAACATCTTGGTTGCTTCCATGTTTGGGCATTATGAATAAAGTCACTACAAACATTTGTTTGCAAGTTTTTGTGGGGACGTAAGTTTTCAATCCCTATGAGTAATACTAAGGAGTGCAATAGCTGGATCCTATGGTAAAAGTATGTGCAATTTTATAAAAAACTACCAAATTGTCTTCTCCAGTGTCTGTGCCATTTTGCACCACACCAGTAATGAATGGAAAGTCTTGTTGCTCTACATCAACACCAGTACTTGGTATTGCCAGTGTTTTAGATTTTGGCCATTTGAATAGATGTGTAGTTGTATACCATTGTTTTAATTTGTATTTCCTTGATGACATATGATGTGGAACATCTCCTCGTATGCATATTTGCCATCTATATATCTTCTTTGGTGGGGGTATGTTAAGTGTTTGGCCCATTTTTAACGTGGGATTGTTTTCTTATTGTTGACTTTCAAGAGTTCTTTGTATATTTTTTTGATAATAGTTCTCTATTAGATGTGTCTCTTCCAAAGGTGTTCTCCAAGCTAGAGGTTTATCTTTTCATTCTCTTGACATTGTCTTTCACAGAACAGAAATTTTAATTTTAATGAAGTCCAGGTTACCAATTCTTTCTTTCATCAATTGTGCCTTTGAGGTCACATCTAAAAAGTCATTGCCAATGCTACTGTCATCTAGATTTTCCCCTATGTTATCTTCTGGAGTTTTATAGTTTTGTGTTTTATGTTTAAGTAGGTAATCCATTTTGAACGAATTTTTGTGAGGAGTATAAGGTCTGAATCTAGTTTACTTTTTTGCACGTGGATGTCCAGGTGTTACACAACACCATTTATTGAAAAGACTACCTCTGCTCCATTGTATTACTTTTGCTCCTTTGTAAGTATCAGTGGACTATACATATGGGGATCTATTTCTGGTCTGCCTGTTCAATTCCACTGATTTGTCTATTCTTTCACCTCTACCACACTGTGTTGATTACTGTAGCTTTATAGTAAGTTTTTAAAATTAGGTAATGTCATTTTTACAACTTTGTTCTTCTTCAATATTGTGTTGGTTATTCTGGGTCTTTTGCTTCTCCCTATAAACTTCAGAATCAGTTTGCCAATATCTACAAAATAGCTTACTGGGGTTTTGATTGGAATTGCATTGAATCTATAGATCAAGTTGGGAAGAACTGACATCTTGACATTACTGTCTTTTTATCATGAACATGGAATACCTTTCTATTTATTTAGTTATTTGTTGATTTTTAAAATTAATGTTTTATAGTTTTCCTCATATAGACCTTATAAATATTTTGTTAGATTTATACTTAAGCATATAATTTTTTGGATGCTGATATAACTAGTATTGGGTTTTTAATTTCAAATTCCACATTTTCATTGCTAATATATAGGAAAGTGATTGACTTTTGTGTATTAACTGTATAACCTGCAACTCTGCTATAATCACTTAATAGTTCAAGGAGGTATTTTTTAATTTTCTACATACATAATCATTTCATCTGCACACAAAGACAGTTTTACTTTTTCCTTTCTAATCTGTAAAGTTTTAATTTTCTTTTCTTGCCTTATTATATTAAATGGGACTTTCAGTAAAATGTTGAAAGAAGTGGTGAGAGGGGACATACTTTGAGAAGGGTATATGGTAACTTAAGTTTTATTCTAGAACAGTTTTGACCAAAAGAAACATATGATCTATATATGGAATTTTGAAAAGTAATGAAGAGAAAGTGACATTATTTTAAGAATATATTTAATTTAATCCAATGTATACCAAAAATAATGATATAAAATATACTAATGAGATCTTGTATATTCTTTTTGTTTTCAGATTGCCTTTGAAAGTTGGTATGTAATTCTTACAGCACATCTCAATTTAGATACTACATTTGCATCAGAAATACATTATAATTTGTGCATATTAAGTAAATTCCCTAACCCTTGGGTATACATGATATTATTAATATTAAAATCAAGCAATATTGAATAAATTGAAAAGCAACTCTAAATTTATATATAACAAAGCAGTCTTCAAATTTATCTTGTAGATTTTACAGCAGGTTTACATAATACTGTTGATTAAAATTAAGATCTTCTGCATTTTGATGTTAGAAGATGTTTAAAATTAGTTTTACTGATTTGTATTAAGCTGTTTAAAATTCAATATAAATTTTTGGGCCTCTCTACTAAGTCAAACTTTTCCTTTCCTGGGAGCTTCAAATTTAGTTGGTTCATATGTAGTGTGGTAGCAGGGAGAGAACATAAATTACATCACCATGTTTCTGGCCTTTGAATATTTGTCAAGTATTCTTTTTGTTTCAAACAAATTTTGTAAAACTCTTCTAAACTTAACCAATGAGCACTGGTAAAGAATATAGGAGCATTAAATAACTCATCTTCTATTCTTTCAATAACTTCATAAATTGGGGATAATTCATCGATTCCCATGTATATACTGCATGATTTTAATAAGTGTACCTGAGGCTTTTTGTATAGCTTGCTTTAGGAGGATAAATACTTTTTTTTTTTTTTTAAAGATTTTTACTTATTTGACAGAGAGAGACACAGCGAGAGAGGGAACACAAGCAGGAGTGGGAGAGGGAGAAGCAGGCTTCCCGCCGAGCGGGGAACCCGATGCGGGTCTCGATCCCAGGACCCCGGGATCGTGACCTGAGCCGAAGGCAGACGCTTAACGACTGAGCCACCCGGGCGCCCCATGGAGGATAAATACTTTAAATATGAATCACACAGTGAAATGTTGCAATAAGGACAACAGCAGCTTGTTCTTTTTTTTTTTTTTAAGTTTTTATTTATTTATTTGACAGAGATAGAGATAGTGAGAGAGGGAACACAAGCAGGGGGAATGGGAGACAGAGAAGCAGGCTTCCTGCCAATCAGGGAGCCTGATGCAGGGCTGGATTCCAGGACCCTGGTATCATGACCTGAGCTGAAGGCAGACGCTTAAGGACTGAGCCACCCAGGAGCCCCAACAGCATCTTATTCTTAAATTTCATTAAGTAACTGAAGCATCATCCACCATGATGAAAATTCATATTTTCATATCTAGCTAAAATTTTTTCTTCAATTTATGCGAGAACTTAAATTTCTACATCACAAGTTCAGTATTATTTTAGGCCACAAATTGACATCTCTCTACAAATACTGAAGTGCTGATCTATTTTGCTATGGAGGCAATCAGAGAACTTGAGAGGGTTGTGGAGACTGCTCCACACACTGCACAGCACAGGCCTGGCTTCCGAAGCCTTCAGCCCCACTATCCAGAGCCTCCCGTGACTGGTAGTCAGTACGCTGCTGGACAGCAGGGAACTTCCAGACCACTCCCTGAGGACCCAGGGCGCCCCTAGAGACAGGGGGTCGGAACCCAGTACAGGGTGTATGGAAGTAAAGATAGCCTGACCTGGGGGAGGCGGCAGCAGAGCTCTGGATCCGTTGCCCTTGGGTCCCCTGGGCTGAGGGACACAGTGACTCAGAGTGAGCACCTCCCGCCCCTCCTGCAGCCATGAGGGGCGCGCCGGGATCCGCAGCGTCCGCCGGCCCCCTCCTCCCACGCGGGCCTTGCGGGTCCGCGAGTCAAGGAGGGCAGCCGAGCGGGTCTTCCCCGGGAGACCCGACCAAGGCGCGGGCCTCCGCGCGCGGGACCGAGATCCGACACACGCTCCGATCCCAGCTGCCAGAGCTCCCGGCCACAGGTTTGCCCCGCACCGGCCAAATTGCGAGTGCGGAGCCTCTCCGGGCTCCGGGAGAGCGTCCCTGCTTCTCGCTCGGGCTGGTCCCGGCATGGCCGGCCCGGGAGCATCGCCCTACGTCTGAAGGTGGCTGCGGCTCGGCAGTTGCCTTCTCGCCGGAGCCCAGGTAAGAGCAGGTGCCCCGGGACACCTGCTTCCCGGAGCCTCCGGACTTGGCGTTAGGGAGACGGAGACCGAGGCGCACGGGCTCACGCTAACACATCCAGACACACACACACACTCACGCATGCACCCGCGCGCGCGCGCGCGCGCGCGCACACACACACACACACACGCACACAGAGAGGGAGGGAGAAGAACAGGGAGAAAAAATTGTTAGTGATGGTAGTGGAGAATATTGATTTCATAGTAAAAACATGTCAGTTTAGACAATGAGTGTCAGATTATTTCACAGTGGTGCCTCTCCAATTTGAAAATAACTGTTCGTCCACAGATCTATTGAACCAAATAAAATGTAAGGTTTGCACTCATCTTTTTCGTTGAGTGAAAGGAAGTGTGTAGAAAGTGATGCTAGAGAAAGTTAATTCTATTATTTCATTTTAGTTCATATTTTAACCACGGTACCATAGGGGGCGCGCTGAGACCATCCAATGAAAGTCTAAGTTGGCTAAATCATGGATTCATATATGGGTGTAATTTAAAATAATACTGTATACTTGGCTTTCAGGTGATGAAAGTTCAGTTATTCCAAAATAGGACTCCCACTTTATCTGTCAGTCGAAATAAGCTATTTCTACTAAAGCAAAGGATCTCTAAGTTCTTTGGTTTTAACCAATATGATCAGAGGTTTAAAATAGACTGATTCCAAAGCCAAGTCACTTGTTTCATGTATTGGCCAACTATATGAGCAACAGATTTTTGAATGTAAAATTAATCCCATAATTAATTAATTTAGTCTGAATTTTGCCACTGAGTTAGTAGGAGGAATATGAGTGCAGGGAAATCTATCTATAAAGATTTTGGTACTAAATTTAGTACCTTTAGGTACTAAAAGCCTTTAGGTCTTTAAAGCCTTTCTTTCTATTTCATGGGAAACTTACATAACATGCTTAAACACATTTCTTGCTATAAGTGGCACAAGTGAACTATTGCTTTGTCTGTTCTTTACCAAAAATGTTTCAACTTACCGTTTCTAAGATAGTGGAGAATTGCTATTTTGTTGAGCAAAGAGAGAAATCACTACAGGATTATATGTACAATGTTTTGTATTGATAACCACAATTTGCTTCTAGCTTTAAATAACAGAACTATAGTTGTAAATGATTATATTTATAAAAATGACTTCAAACTGATGTATATTTATGGTTGTAGCTTGCAAATTATGTAAAATGATAATTTATGATGACATACAAATGTAATCAAGTGTTTGGTGCTTCAAAAAAATCTAAATGCTAAATTAAATTGATGTTTACATATTAACATTTTTTCTGACCTTCAGTTTCTTCATTTTAATTGTTATTGGACTCATCTTTCTTCAACTCCATAATTCTCAGGCTACAATTTTAAGTCACGGTTATTCTGAAATTTCATTGATTTATTTGGAGGTATTATACCTTTTGAATAATACAGGGGTATTCTTTATACTCAAGATTTAGTTTCTGTTTTTATTAGCATAAGTATGGTAGTATTTTCAAAAAATTAACTCAGTTTATTATAGTACATAGTTAATGGTGCTAATTAAATAGCCTCAAAATTGATAGAACACACACTATTTTAAAAATTCCAAAAAAGGTGATCCATGCTTGGGAAGAAACAAATGCTTAATGTGTAGTCAATGGTGGGTATTGTCACAAGATAGATATAATAATTTAGGAAAGGGGCTCCTGGGTGGCTCAGTCGGTTAAGCATCTGACTTTTGATTTGGGCTCAGGTCATGATCTCAGGATCCTGGGATGGAGCCCTGTGTGAGCCTCCTCACTCAGCAAGGAGTCTGCTTGGGATTCTCTCTCTCCCTCTCCCTCTGTCCCTCCTTCCCTTCCCTCCCGCTGCCCCCCCGCCCCATGCTCACACACACACACTCTCTCTCTAAAATAAACAAATAAATCTTAAAAAAATAATTCAGGAAAGAGTGAGGTGAGGATGGATGAAGAGAAAGAAGCTGTGTTCGATTTTAGATAAGGTGTTTGAGTGGTCTAGATAAAGAAGTCCAAAAGGAGTTGGATATATTGATACAGAATTTTAGAAAGAAGATTGGACTTGAGGTATGGATTTTACATTTAAAGTCAATGGTAGAAGCTGAAACTACATGTGTAAGAAATTATTTAAGAAGAGTTTCATGGGAAAAGAAAAGGATGGTTAACTAAATTAGTTCTTTTAGAAAAACATGGAGACTAAAATTTTATAGGATTCATGGTCCATTAGAAACAGTTTTGTATAGCCTGTGACAATTAATTGTCTACATTTGGTGTGGTAGATAATTTTTGAGGAGAAGGTTTGTACTTCATCTATTTAGAAGAAATTTATCCTTTTAATTCCATTTGAAATGTTAGCTTCTAATTGTTTTCAGTCTTTAAGTACAGATAATAGAGCTTTCATGGATAAAGACACATGAAAGCAATAATTTTGTGTTTCTAGTAAAGCATTTCTCCACAATATTCACAAATGCCACTTTTGTACTTTGACATTCTGAGCAGGGCTGGGCTTAACAATTGTACTATTGGCTGATTGGGTTTTGGGTCAAAATAAAGAAAATCAAAGCTTTCAGGGGAAGGAATACAACAAACACAATGACCAAGGCTATGGCCTATAATGTCAGACAATTGAATTTGAGTGTTGTTATGCTAACAAACCAGCAGTGAATCAGTATGTTATTTAACATCTTGATTAGTTCTTCTTCTATAAAGTGATAATGGTAAGAGAAAAACTCATTGGAGTGTTGTTCGGGATTACCTGAAACTACCCACCAAAATCATTTAAACTAATCAGTGCCTAATTAAAGAAAATATTACTCATCATTAATCACTATCTTTATCATTTCTGTTTTTTATTATGTTATGTTAATCACCATACATTACAGCATTAGTTTTTGATGTAGTGTTCCATGATTCATTGTTTGCATATAACACCCAGTGCTCCATTCAATACGTGCCCTCTTTAATACCCATCACGAGGCTAACCCATCCCCCCCCCAGAACTCTCAGTTTGTTTCTGAGTCCATAGTCTCTCATGGTTCGTCTCCCCCTCTGATATCATTTCTGTTTTATATATTAATTATTTATAACCAGCATAGGAGAATTCTCTTTGTTTTTGTACCTTATTGATGTGACACCCAGCATTTGTCTGTAAGGAAAAAAAAAGTGAAAAAAGGTATCTCTTTCCTCCTAATATGTATATTGCTTACTTTTTTTTCCCTCTAGTCTTACTGTATTGGTAAGACTCCAGTACAATGTTGAAAGGTAGTGGTTACAAGTGTGAAGCCTTACTTTAATGTAGAATTTCTAAAGTTCTTTTATTAAATATAGTTTGCATAAGTGTTTGGTAGGTATAAAATCATTTATAAGTTTGATGATTTGACCAAGTGTAACAAGTTTTGAATCACCACAAGAGATACAGTTTTGAATTTAAAACTTACAAAATTTAATTTAAAATTAAAAAGAACGTACCTTTTATTTTGAACATTTGTAAATAAGTTATATGGGACTCCTAGTCTAGATTTTGGGCAGAGCAAGAACTGATTCTTCATAACTTGCTCCCTGTGACTGGCACCTAGCAGATGCTCATCAAATGTTAGATGATGTCTGTCTGGCTATAACTATGAGTCATTATATATTTCAACTTGACAGTTCTCAGCCAACAGGTCAGAACTCTTGATAAGGAAAAGATGCAACTTGGTCACTTTCATTACTCATATGGTTAAGTTGGCTGTTTTCTATGAGAGAGAGGTTTTTGAGTTACTTGTACTTGCAATGTATTTGGACCAATTGAATGGACATGAGAGCCATATGAGCTTGCAAATTTTTCTGTCTACACTAAAAGAGAATGTGGTTTCTACAGTTTTAGAAGGACATTCAAACATATAGTGTGTTCCAAGATGTAACTTCTAGGTAGTTCATTTACTGAATGAGTAAAATCTGCAAGACATAAAAGCCCTCAATAGCCTGTGGTTGTCTTGCACACAAAACTTGAGTGCATTCTCTTTATATTGACTAACGTGGCCTAGAGCTATCTGAACGCCTAAAGAAATCTCAAGTGAAAACAATGCTTGCAAAATTCTCTAGTTCTTTTTCTGCAGGATAAAAAGTGTCTACTAAATCAATTTCTAGTACATCACAGAACACCATTACTCAGCAGATTGGTGACATATTACTAATGGCATTCTGTTTGTAGGTGTGTTGCCTTTGGGACCACACACAGTTGTTATATACTTATTTGTATCACAAATACTTGAGAAGGTATCATTCCTCCTAAGCTAGCTGATGGCTGTAACTTTGGCATTGACCATCCACCTTCTGCCATGGTGCCCAAAGAGAACATTTTGACACAGATTGTGGAACAAATGAACCCAATAGGCCTTGCTGATGCACCAGTAGAATTTGGTCCAGAATGTAGTTAAACAACTGGCTAATGGATTTCCCACACTTAAAATACTTTTTTCTGGGTCTCCTCATTGTCAAAATGACACATTTACTGAGCTCCTGGACACGATATTTATTGTGAATGTCTGATGATTAATCCATGGCCCTTACCCCAGAGGAGCATAGGGGAGGACAAAGATAAATTGACACTAATACAAAGATGTGCCCTTTGTTGCCACCCTTGACTTCAGTGTCTCCCTGTACTATCTATTACTTTTCCTTGTCCTTAATGTTTATCATTTGTGTGTTCCTATTTTTTGATTCCATGTGTGTGCACAGTGAATGTTATGCCTTAAATCAGAGATGGAAAGTCCTACTTGCTATCTGTTAGGTCTTTCAGTCTCAGTATTTTAAGCAATGTTGCTAAAATTGAATATGTACCTTGGAAATTCATATTAATATCACCTCTGGAAGATGATGTCTCCTTGGGAGGGCAATTGGTCAGCAACGTCCTTTATGTTAGATTTCTTCTTCTTGTATCACTCCCCACCCCAAGTCTATTCAAAAGGATGTTCCCTAATTTACAAATATAACCCTTGTTGTCCTGTCTGAGCTAATTTTCCTTTGCTTCAGGTAAGGTCTCACAAACTCTTACCCCTTAAAACACCTTTGTTTTTACAAAATGTTTAAAATTATCTATTCATTTATCACATTCTTTCCTCCTCTCTTGGTTTTCTCTGATGTTATCTCTAATGTCCAAGAACAAATTCACCCTTTGCAACTTCTTTTTGATTAATAAACCCAAATGCATTTTATGACTTTAACCATATATTGGAAATTAGGAAAACAGTTTTTCATTCCAGTTTTTACTCCATTGTTGAGTGCCCATAGCAAACAGGTTAAATTGCATGACTTCTTGACTGATCATGCATGATAGCAATGGACAATGAGGAACTGAGGTTCTAATTTCTTACTGGGGATGACCTTACCTCATTGTTTTTGCCCCAAATCAGCCTCCACACTGCAGATTGCTATAAAAGGGGCTTTTTCTCCAAACTGCTATTTCCCAGATACCCACAGCTGTGCTGAATACAAAAAGATGGAAATCAACATCTCATACCCAGTTTGCTGAGGGAAACATTTTGGAAGCCTGGAGTAGTTGCATTTGTTGTGTATGGTCATCACGGCAGATCTTACAGCCATTTTATGTAGGCTGGGGGCTTGGTTCTCTGTTACTTTAAATTCTAAATAGGGATATGATCTTTATTGTTTTTTTTGTCACATCTTTGTTAGAAAGTACACTGATGCAGGCACTACTTTGGTAATATCCAAACAATCAGAAAATTTGTTGTTTTTTCTGATGGTTTCTATTATTAATAGCAATTTTTAATTTAGAGAATCTATTCTTCATAAAATTCTTAATAATAGCTAAAATGTACACTTATTTTCTGATGCAATAAAATCATAAAATTTAAAATCTACTAGATGAACTAAAGATTCCTTCCACCTATGCTTTTTTTAATGCTACTACTAATTCCTAGTTGTTACCGTCAATATCTTTTAGCCTTGATGCAGTGAAATAAGACTACAACCATGGGAAAGCCTGGGGCATCTCAGAAAGAGAATGTCAGAGTGGACTTACAGGATTTGAGATTTGCTAAGGTAATTTTGGTTTGAATTCAGTGCAATTTTATTGAAGTTGTTACAACTCACCACTATCATTTTGATAATCAAACTGTCCCCAGTTTGGCCATTGGTAATTCTTTCAAGCTGATGTCTCTGTCCTTTTGATATGTTGTCATTATTCTTTGAGTATGTTCTTGCTCTTTGGCAAAAAGAAATTGGGGGGAGACTCATTATGTAGCTTTTCTGATAGAGGACTAGAATGAGCTTTTTCTCCAAGGATCCGTGTTTGTTTGTTTTTAAATAGAGAATGGTGTTTATAAGCCAAGTACTGGGCGTTATGCCTACTCATTGCTATTGGGCTGTCCCTGCTGCTGGGCTCTTTCTGGGGACAGCTGATAAAAGTAGAGAGAAAGATAGATATTCACATTTATACCTATAGTTATTTTTGTATGTATATGTAAATACTAGAAACATTAGATCACGAGGAGACCTCCAAACGTGGCGCTTCCTTGTCTTGTCCTTGGAGTCATAAATAGCGTTACTTTCCTGGTATGGGTATGTGACAGAATGCATGTAGTATCGCCAACCAGGCAAGCTCACCAAAGCTTGGTTGTTCAGACTTTTATTGGGGCTTGATCACATGTGTCTGCATGGCTCACCTTGAGGCTCCATCTCTCCAAAGGCAGGACTGATGCTATGCGATCCAAAGCCCCATCATAAATCACACTGGTAGACTCTCCTTCGGCCACGGTCCCCAGGCAAACAAATGTATTCCTATCAAACATGATATTCTAAGGGCTAGAGATCACCTCCCAGTAGCTGAGGGCAAGGGTCAGAGCTCTCTTTAGGTAAGGTTAACTTTTCACTATGCAGCTTCCTTTTTAAACAATATGTTGAGGGTGATGAATATAAAATATAAATTAATATAAAAAAACTTTATGAAAATAAATTAGCTGAAATTTCCCCATTAATCTTTTCTGATTGCAGATTTTTGGGCCAGGTCAACCTAACCTAACCATTTCTTATATTTTCTCTCCCTCATAAAATAAGTTCACGTTTAATGTTTTTCTTCTCCACTAGCCAGGAAGTTCTGAATGCAACAGGATCTGTGTTTGTATGTGTTAACCTTAATTTCCTAAACTCAGTAGAGTTCATGGTACTCAGTAACATACAATACATATTTCTTGAATTGAATGAAAGTAAAAGTATTTGGACATGATTTGAAAACTTTGGTGAAAAACTGGTAACTCAAGAACAAGTCTCAAATAAATAAAGGTTCTAGAAGCTAACAGAAAAGTAAATATTTTTGTTTGCTGTATTTTGTTTTAATGACAACAAAAGTAACTTTTCATTGCATTATACTTAGGAAAGTCTTACAACTTGCTCAGTTGCTCTGGTATTCTAACTATTTTAAAAATAAAATTACTTCAGTAATATTTACAACAGTTCCCTTGTTGCCTTGGGTCAGCTAATAAAATGCAACTCAGAACCCATTAACTCTTCATTATTTTGGTTGTTTTAAATTATTTCCTCCTTTTTTCTTGATTCATCAGCCTATAACCAATTGCATAAAATATATTTGGAAGACTTAAAACATTACTTAATTCTCATTGTCTCTACTTTGCTTATTGAGTCATTAAAACTCACATCACAGATGCTGGGGACATACTGTTGGAGATACCAGGTGAATTCAGTAAGCCCCAGTCCTAGTGACTATGGGGTAAATTTAATAGCTTGAATGAATATATAAAGAAGAATATTTAACAGGCACTTTATTTTGATTTTGTGAGAGGTACAGCAGAGGAACCAGCTGAGCCCACCCATTCTTCTGACCTAAAGAACTATGACGTAATCGATTTGCATCATTTTAAACCACTAAATTTGTGATGGTTTGTTATGGGAAATATATATATGCATATATATATTTCCCAGGATGATATCTTATCCATATTCAAAGGGGAATAGCATGAATGATTTGTTTCTCTGCTTTGCCTCATTTTGGAATTCAATTATTCAATCAGAAGCTTTACAGTCATGATGTTGAAAAGCAAGATTTTACTTTATATATATATATATATTTTTATTTATTCATGAGAGACAGAGAGAGAGAGAGAGAGAGAAGCAGGCTCCCAAGGAGCAGAGAGCCCGATGCGGGACTCGATCCCAGGACCCTGGGATCATGACCTGAGCCGAAGGCAGATGCTTAACCATCTGAGCCACCCAGGCGCCCAAGATTTTACTTTTTAAACAGAGACTTAGGAGAAGGAACTCTGTGAAGTGTAATTTTATTTTGAGCATAAATAAATATTTAAATTCATATCTTCTGTTATCACCTATGTATCAAAACAAATCTAAAGAAGCTTATTAAAATAAAATACTGAGCATGATGACATATAAAGCAGTTAAGCTCATCTGCATGGATATTACCTTCTTCTGGAAGACTGATGATACTCTGTCAGATTGAGTTAGTCTCTTAAGTGGAGTTGAAAATGAAAGAGGTATGTGGTCAACTTGTGTTTCAACACATAAACACACACACATGAAATACATATACATACATTCATATACAAGGATTTCTACAGAACAAGTGTAACTCTCTTAGTACAGTTTTAGAAAATTGAGCCTTGAAATAATTCAAGTAGTTATTTTAAATCAAGATTGGTGTGAAGAAAATCAAGGAATGCATCAGACCAAACATTGTAACTAATATCTTTTTCCCTTAAATCCTGCAACTCAGTGTCTTTGTGAAGCAAGGCAATGGTAATTAGCAAGTGAAGGAATATATGGAAGAAAAATTGAAAATTTAATAGAAAAGAAAACTTGCTGATTTTTTTCAGTTTATGTAGATGTCTAATAAGCATTACATTTAAAAATATGACTTTTTTGTTTATGTATTTTGGTATAAATTCACCCATTATTTATCATAGAATATAATAACAATGATATGTTTAAAGTCTGAAGCCACCACTTTCTTCTTGACTTTGCCCAGCAAGTACTCACCATCCCTGAGCCTCTTTCCTCATGTGCAATGGAAACCTTGCAGGGATGGTGTCTGGAAGAAATGGGACAACAACTATGGAAGCCAAAACACATTTTCCAGCATCTATGCTCAATGGGCAGCAGCTTCCTTTAGAGAGAAACTTCCTAGTAACACATACTGTTTTAGATGCGTGGGAGGAAAAGGTGAAAGATGAATAAAACATGTCCCCAGCTTTTTTTTTTTTTTTAAGATTTTATTTATTTGAGAGGGAGAGTGTGCAAGAGAGAGAGCACACAAGCCAGGGGAGGGGCGAAGAGAGAAGGAGGAACAGAGGACCCTGGGATCATGACCTGAGCTGAAGGCAGATACTTAATGGAATGAGCCACGCAGGTGCCCCAGACATGTCCCCAGTTTGAGAGAACCCACAATCTAGCAGAAAGGACAGAAAAGTAATCAGAGCAGTAGAGTAAACCAGGTAAGTACCGGGAGGGGCATATATACAAAGTGCTGTGGGGATGTGGGAAAGAAGATTGCTTTAGCCTCAAGAGAAGTCAAAGGAGGTTTTAAAAGAGTGATGTTTCTGAGCAAAATGTGCAGTTGAAATTGACCAAAAGGAAAAATTTCAGCAGAACAGCACTGCTGCTCAAGCAGATGTGAATGTGGAAAGACAAAGTCAAGAGACAATGTCCTATATTGGAGAATAGTAAGTACCAAGGTATCATTTTTCTGAATAAGATCTGGGAATAAAACTTTCTGAGTTCTTTGTTTTGATGGCTTTGACGTTCGACACAGTCACCTCCATGTGCTAGCTGAAGCCAGAAGGCCATATTCTGTCAGTGTACTCCTGAGTCATCCCATTAGGGATGTTCCTTTTCAGAGAGCTGGGCTGCAAAGTTGTGGGTGGTTGTGCAAATAGCTGGGTGGGTGACCAGATGTACGCCAACCAAATTTGTGCCCCAGAGAGCTGGATGATGATGTCAGTGGCAAGGTCTGTGCTCATGAGAGAGTGACCAATGCATATATTTAAAGCCTGGCACAAGTTATTATTCATTATTTCACCACATTGAACCAAACTGGATCTACACTTGTACATCTGTGAGCCTTTCACACCATATGTCTTTATGTTCCATTTTAACCTAATTTTCAGATGTTAGTATCATAGAATGGGAGGAATCGAAGTCAAGTTTTATTTTGGAAAAAACAACACAAAATCCAGGAGTATTTAGAAATTCATAAAATTGGAGAGAAGACAATTTTCTATTAGAATAATTTTGAACTAGACTTGAAGGTTTTCTTGAAAGTGTAATTAATACTGTTTTCCTTTAACAACTGTATTGAATTGACCTATAATGCAATGAGTATACTTCTAGTGCTCAGCCGAACCCAGGTAGCGATACAGGAGGCACCCACGTAGTTATGGTTTAGAAGCTGAATGAGCTCACTCCAGGGAATACATGACAGTTGAATTAGGAGACTTTTATAATTAAAGATAAGGCCATGTCGGTTGGGAACATCCAGTGCCTTTAACTTCATGGATATTTATTCATGCGTGCAGCGACAGATAAAATGAAGTGACCAAGTTTGCCTTAAAATTCTCCTTACCTTGCCTAACTTCAGACAGTCTTTTTCCTGTTCCTAGGCCCTGACCTCCCTTTCATAGGGAATTTGCTTTAGAAAACTTATAATTGTGATTCTTTCTTTGCACCTTTGTGATAATCTTTTTAAAAACCTCTAGCCAATTTTACAACACAGGACTGTCGTTCTTGAAGACCTAGAAGCGTCTCTTTGAAATGTGATCTAATCATCAAGGAAGCTAGCATCCCAGCTCCCAGTTTCTGTGGGAGAGTAGGAGCCTAACGTTGGTGGATGCTTTGCTCTAACTTATAAAAGTACCTGCTGTTTGAAGATATGAGAAAGTTTTCTTTTCCTTTGGATAAATCAATTAACAAACACATATGGCCTACTATCTCTCCTACCTTCCCTCCCTATTATTGCTCGATTACCCCAGCTCTTAAAATTTTTCTGTCTTTTGTTTCAGTAGAATTAAGTGAAAACTCAATAACCTTGAATCAGGTTTCCCTTGCCTGTTTAACTTTGTTTTTGCTTAAATAAGACCTAAAACTGAGTTTTCTAATTGAGTGGGTGGTGGGTAAGTCAGTGTGTGAGGTAAGAGGACAAGGGACAGCTAAAACAGAGGTCACAGTAGGGCTCTGGGGATCTGTGACTGTGAGTGAAGCAGATGGCCTTGAACCAAGAGTTGTTGGTGGTCAAGGCAGTGAGGAGAGATGGGAGAAGCAAAGGAGAGTGGGGCGGAGCAAATGTTCAACTGCAGACATCCAAACTGGACACTTGCCAATGATTTGTGCTTCTTTTGAGTTTCTGTATGATTAGAAAACTGATAATATATTATTTAGTAACTTATTGTAGAAGCATTCCTGTAGACTTTGTTTGTTTTGCATACTATCCTCATATGTTTGGGTTAACTAAACCAATTCAAGCAATTTTTCTATGGAGGAAAAACTAGAGAGAAGGATATTGAAATAGTCCTAGTTTAAAACCGAGGTTATCAGGACTTCAATGATTCAGGGAGTTTTTCTTGCCTTCAGAGAGAAAGGGAGATATTTGAGACATGGAGTAAGAAAGAGGAATCCTGATTTAGCAGTGTAGTATATAAATAGTAAGACTAACAAATTAACCTGCACATGGGATTAGGAGATGAGGAAGAGAATGGAGGGTCCTGTAAAACACAAGAAGTTGTATAAAATGTGTAACATGTGTTAAGTTGCCAGCTTTGGGATTTATTAGAAATTGTTGGTGTTGATTTAAAAATGGACAAGAAGAGGTGGCTCAGTTGGTTAAGTGTCTGACTCTTGATCTTGGTTCAGGTCATGATCTCAGGGTTGTAAATCCAAGCCCCTCACTGGACTCCACACTGGGTGTAAAGCCTACTTAAAAATTTTTTTTTAATTAATTAATTAGTTAATTAATTAAAATGGACAAGAGTGATCTATAGGCAACTTGAGACATAATGCTTGCTGGTAAGAAAAAGAATGGGAGATTGACAAATTAAATGCCCCAGAGAATAAATACAACTGGAGAACCAAGAAAAGAAAAGAAACAGTGGAGTTTGTCCCCAAGAAAAACAAAACAGAACAAAAGCCAAAAAGCTGCTATGAATACATAGGTGTTTAATTTGTAGTGATGATTTTAATGACTATCTTTTGTTAAACAAGGTTTAGGACAGAGCAGAGGCATTTGAAAGTTCAGTGAAAACTGTATCATCTAAATAATTCGAATGTAAATGATGTTAGACACCAATAATTATAAGAAGTGAAAATAAATGACCTTATTGAGTGTAGATGTGACCGAAACAGGAGGGAGAAAAATAAATGGTGACTAGCAGAAACAAAGAGGAAAAGAGAAAAGGAATACTCTTTTGGTTCTGATAAATTGTCCCCTCCCCAAAGCAAGCTATCTTTACTAAAAGTCATTTGAGTTGATTAATAAAAGGTTTGCAATTCTCTTTCTGGAAACTCTACAGATGGATTCTGGTCCTGGCCCTGGTCTCCGAAATTCTTCCCATTGTGTTCATCTGCCTGCTCCACTCCTTCACTGGGTTCCAGTGGGAGATCTGGATGCACTGTCAGCTCTTCTTCAACTCCTTTCAGGAAAAGAGTGCTTTTTGGCAATCTTGTTCTTGTAGTTGGCTTTTGCATCTTTGCAACCTCCTCCTCTTACCACCTCCTTTCTCCTAAAGCACTTGCTCATTCACAGGATTTGATGCACCAACCATACTTAACTTTCTTACTTCAACTCAAACCATGCTGGCCCTTGCCCATCAAGTTCCATTTTCTTTCTATGACTCAAATATACCAAGCACATCCCTGCCTGAGGACATTGTAGTCACATTTCCTTTGCCTGAAATTCCTTCTCTTAAATAGTCTCAGTGTTGGCTCCTTTTCATTCAGATGTCATCAGATAGGACTTCCCTGAAGTCCAATTGGTCATCCTCTAACATAGCTAACACGTCACCTCTTTTAATTGCCTATGTAGCCTTTTTTACTATATTTTGTTTATTTTTTATGATTATTTGTCATTTTTTATCTGAACCATCTCATGCCAAAATGTACACTCTGAGAGAACAGGGACCTCCTCTGTCTTTCTCTGTCACTGTGTCTCCATCACCTTGAATGGTCTTCATGCATGGGAGAACCAAATACGTATTTTGAATGAATTTTAAAAATAAGGTTTTGGGCATGAAATGTCATACCCATTGTTTCCAGGACTCAGTGTCCAAATATTTCTGAGTGTACATGGGATTTTCATCTTGAGGTATTGTATTCTATCATGTGTTCGGTAAATTTGTCTCTAAGAACAGAACTCAAATAGGAAAGAAAGCAAAATAAAGTTTAGATTTAGAAAAATTAGGAGAGAATAATTTTATATCTTGCTGAAGAAATCATGAAAAAAGTAGTATTTTTTAAATTTATACATTTTAACAAAAGACAGTTTAGTGAATTTTTAGTTTGCCTGAACATTCTGATTTCTTGTTCTCTGGGGTTTCTTTGTGTCTATTGTCTACCGCTACAGTATTAGAGAGGTAAAATTAAAGGAAGGACACCCATTCAGAAGGTTCAACTCTGGGTTTGCCGACCAGTGACTACCATCAATTGGATTAGTTTCTTTAGACACACCAGGAACCAAAGAAGAGAAGATACACAAAAGTAAATGAGAAAGGAATCAAAGCATATCGGTGCAAAATTTGATGAAGCACAAAGGAATTCAGGAAGAGAAGAAAACAGGGAGAAAATAACAAGACACACAGAAAATAATTAAAACAGCAATAGTCAGTCTTTCCCTATCAGTAATTACTTTAGATGTAAATGGATCAAATTCTCTATTTGAAAGACAGAGTGGCTGAATGGATTAAAAAACAAGATCAAAGTCTATGCTGTCCACAGGAGACTCACCTTAGATGTAAAGGCACACATAGGCTGAAAGTGAAGGGATGGAAAAGATACTCCATCCAAAGGGTAACTGAAAGAGAACAGAGGAGGCCATATTTATTAGGATGGCTACTATCAAAAAATATAAAATAACAAAGTGGCAAGGATGTGGAGAAATTGGAACCATTGTGCACTGTTTTTGTGATTGTAAAATTATGCAGCCACTATGGAAAACTACAAGATATTTTCTCAAAAACTTAAAAATAGAATTACCATTTGATTGAGAAGTCCCAATTCAGGGTATATACCCAAAAGAATTGAAAACAGGATCTTCAAGAGAGATTTGCACACCATGTTCATTGCAGCATTATTTACAATAGCTAAGATATGGAAGCAACCTAAATGTCCATCAGTGGATAAATGGAAATGTGATAATAGAAATACAATGGAAGGGGTTCCTGGGTGGCTCAGTGGGTTGAGTGTCTGCCTCTTGATTTCAGCTCAGGTCATGATCTCAGGGTAGTGAGATTGAGCCCCAAGTCAGGTTCTATGCTCAGCATGGAGTCTGCTTGAGATTCTCTCTTCCTCTCCTCCTGCCCCTCCCACTTGTGCTCTCTCTCTTTTCCTCTAAAATAAATAAAACTTTCAAAAAAGAACTACAATGGAATACTATTCACCCAGAAAAAAGAAGGGAATCCTGGCATATGCCACAACAAGGATGATCCTTGAGGACATTATACTAAATAAAGTCAGTCACAAAGAAATAATGTGTGATTGCACTAAGTAATCAGACACACAGAAACAGAAAGTTAAATGGTGGTTGCCAGGGTTGGGGCAGGGAGGGGAAACAGTTGTTTAGTGGGTGTAGAGTTTTAGTCATGCAAGATAAAAAAGTTCTAGAGATCTATTGTACAACAGTGTGCATATAGTTGACAGTAATGTGCTGTACACTTAAAAACTGTTATGAGGTTAAGAATTCCTCATATCAGTGAGGTCATATGATACATGTCTTTCTCTGATTGACTTATTTTGCTCAGCATAACATCCTCCAGTTCCAACCACATCATTGCAAATGGCAAGATCTCATTCCTTTTGATGGCTGCATAATATTCCATTGTGTGTGTGTGTGTGTGTGTGTATACACACACACACACACACACACACACACACACATATATATATATATATATATACCACATCTTTATCCATTCATCTATTGATGGACATCTTGGCTCTTTCCACAGTTTGGCTATTGTGGACATTCCTGCTGTAAACATCGGGGTGCACGTACCCCTTCGGATCCCTACATTTGTATCTTTGGGGTAAATACCCAGTAGTGCAATTGCTGGATTGCATGGTAGCTCTATTTTCAACTTTGGGATATGTATTTATAGTGTGTGGTTTTCACTACAATAAAAAATTGCGAGAACACATTGATATTTGGAAAGATAGCGCAGCCATTTCATATTCTAGCCCATCCTTAAAACTGCATTCAATTCAGACATCTGAAATGTCATTTTTTTTTTGTCTAAAATCATGAAAATATGTCATTTGTCTCTTAAAACTTCAATTTGGTGATATGACAAGCTTAAATTGCTTAGGAAATTTTACTTTATATCTTTTTTGGATATTCATTCAGTGTTCACTGGCACTGTTGGATATGTTTCACACTTCCTTCTTTCAAATTTTAAATATTTTGTAAGCCTTGGAACTATAATGAGAACTGTTCCAGTAGACTTCCCACTGTTTCTGGCCTGATAAAAGGACAGAAAGTTATGGCATTCTACCTTTGTCCCCATAGAAGGACCTTGAATGAATGGTATCTCACTGGATCTGAATGTGTGTGTGTGTGTTGTTTTGCCAGTTGGTGAGGGGAAATACGTTTGAGGAAAAGAACATACAAAATTTTGCTTTATCAGGTGACATTAGCTGACTGATTTTCCACTGCCTTCAGTGGAACTTCCAAATCAGCATCCTTTCAGGAAATAATTGCAGCAGGAACAACGACACAGCAGCAGGAAATCCAATGTGAGTCTTGCCCTAACAAATGTATTTCTAGTGCCCCTTCTTTCCTTTTGTTCCCTCCCTCCCTTCTCCCACAGTCCACTCCCATGTTAGGCAAACCACAAGTAGGGTAGTCAACTTTTACAGCTAGGTACTTTCCATATCGTTCCTCTGCCCATAGTGGGAGCTGATTTGTCCCTTATTCCTTCTACACCCACAGGTCCTCTTGCTTCTCTATCAACATATCTCATATTTCTATTACTGTATTTCAAGTTATAGTGGAAAACTGATCTTGAATAAATCCCTTAATATCATTTAAAAATACTTTTAAATCCAAGTAATTTTAGATTTACAGAGATGTTAGAAAATAGTGCAAAATTCCTGTATATCTTTTGCTCATCTTCCCCTAAAATTAATATCTTATAAAATCATGGTAGATCTATCAAAACTAGGAAATTAACATTGGAACAAAACTATTAAACTACAGACTTTATTAATACTTCACTCATTTTCCCTCTAATCTTAGCATCGATGTTTTCATCTTTAAAATGGACATAATGTTACCTACCTATCGTGTAAGATGTTTATGCAGAGTAGTGAGAATACAGGTAAAGTCCCTGAGACACAGTGAGACCTCATTATGATTTGTTATTTTGTTGTCATTGTTTATGCATTACAATTATTGTTATAGAAATGGGCCAAACATCTGTCTAACAAGGCTGTGGGACTCCCTGGTGGTTTCTGCTACTCAGTGTATGTATTGTGGCTTAGGTTCAGTCTTGAGATGAAGATGTGGAGCCGGGAGAATCTCTCCATTGACTGGAAAAGGGTGCCCCTAGTTACTTACAGTGGGTGCGGTTGAATGGGATTAAGAAATGGAAATAAAAGGAAAGAAAAAAGAAGTAAAATAAAGGAGGCTTGCAGACTGAAGACATTAGCGGGCTATGAACTGAGGACTAGAGTGACCTTTGCAATGAGAGAATTTGAGAGAAATGTCAAACTCTGCAGCTTACAATGTAACAACTTTCTGGGTAAACACACAACAAGTCCAAACTACCTCAATATATATGGATATTTTCATAGTTTTCTTAATGCACTAACCTCTAGGGCTTTTCCAAGTTCATGAGGGAGAGCAGCATTTAGAGGATCTTCGGTAATATTGTAAGGCATTATCTGCCTATCTCCATAGTAACTCCCTAAATGGATTAATTTTTATAGATTTGACATCAGTCCAGTGAGATTACTGACACTTTTTGGCAGCCCTCAAGGGCAGAACTCAGTAAGTAGGTTTTACCTATTACATGGGAAAGAAAAGAATAAAGGCAAAACTAATAACATATTACAGTCATAAGAAAAACGATCACTTTGTGTTACCTGACCAAGAACTGACAGAGTCAGAATTAAAAAGAAAGGCAAAAACATAATACATGTTTTAAGTTAATTATAAAGGTAAAATCAGGGCAGGGCTCATGACTTTCTGGTTTGAGTAATGGACAGTATTTTTAGAACTATTTTCTTTAAAGGTTGTCTAACCAGTAGCCTGTTATTCTAATTCAAGTCTTCTCTTTCCGTGCTAATTTTTGAGGTGCCTAGTGTAAATGGAGAGTCCTGTTGTTTCTAGATCAATGACTTCCTTTTTTATAATAATTTCTATAAAATTATCCAGACATTTTTGATATAGCTCTAAGTAAATCAGATAGGTGAATCATAATGTGGTTGGGAAGATTCTCTCAATATAATGGTAAGTTTAAAAGGCAAAGTCCAGAACAAGGCACATTAATTAGTCCCACTTTTATAAAACGTCTATGTTCATAGGTTCTTAAAGTTTTTGGAAGCATATAAAATAAAATGCTGACTGGTTATAAATGGATAATTTTTTTATTGTATGTAATTTGTAATCTTTTCTCTAGTAAAATCTTGATTGTCACCTATTAAAGGGTATTTATGTTTCCAATTATAGTCATACTTCATTTTATTGTGCTTCACTTTATAGGGCTTTGCAGATATTGCATTTTTTACAAATTGAAGGTTTATGGCAGCCTTGCATTGAACAAGTCTATTGGCGTCATGTCTCCAACAGCATTTGCTCTCTGTGTCTCTGTGTCACATTTTGGTAATTTTCGTAATATTTCAAACTTTCATTATTATTACATTTGTTATGATGATCTGTGATCAGTGATTATGACTTACCGAAAGCTCAGATGATTGTTAGCATTTTTTAGCAAAAGTATTTTTAAATTAAGGTATGTACACTTTTTTAGACATGTTTTTACACACTACACCACAGTATGAACATAATTTTCATATATACTGGAAACAAAATAATTACTTTGACTTACTTTATTGCGATATATGCTTTATTGCAGTGGTCTGGAACCGAACCAACATTTTCTCTGAGGTAGGCCTGTATTGGTGATTGCAAATAATAATCTTATGCATGAGCATTCATACACAGGTGTATGAAAATGTTTTCAATGCTCTATGATAAACCCTTCGAATTGGAATTGCTGGGCATAATAAGTGTATGCCTAACTTTTAAGGAAACTATTACAATGTCTTTTAATGAAAAGAAGTTTATAAATATGAATTTTGGACTTTACGATTGGTGTTCTTCTGAGTCTTGCTTAATAAATTCTTCCCTTCCCTAGAGGAAAGAGGGGACATCATGGAGATATTCTCCTACATTATTATCTAAGAGCTTCACAGTACTACACATTTCATTTAGATCTATAAACTCCCTGTAATTGAGACACTTCAAAGTCATCATCTGTTAAACATTCTGGCAAGATGGTAGACTAATGTTTTGTTTTTATTTTTCAGCTAGTTTTTCTCCAAAAATTTTCTGTAACAATAATTCTGCCTAATGTTAAAACTATTTTAAAGGGAAAACACGGTAAAAAAAAAAAATTGGAGTGAATATCACAGTATTGTTGTCATCAAATTGAATTGAATGCAGAGATCTTCTACGGTTTGCTTTTTCATTGCTTTTTGTTTGAATGGAATAATAATGGACACAGAGCTTTACTTTTCAAGGTAGGCAGCAAAAACCTTATATCTTCTCTTTGTATTTTTTCCCCAAGAAGAAATAGCATTAATAAAACATTAGACAAATAAAAAGTCAGCAGGAATAGAGAAGTATGACCCTGATTGAGATTTAAAACAAAATCATGTAATAATCACATTACTTTATCATTGCCCTTGAAAGAGTTATACTGTATGAGCTTGATTCACTATAATGGAACCTTTCCTGGTATTTGTTATAGAATTTTTTTCATGGCCTTATTCTTCAGAAAATAAATAGGTGAATGTCAGTCTGAGGCTCTTCTTGGGAAAAATGTTGAGGGTCATTTTTGACCTCTTCACACCTGAGTCTTATGAATCTTATCTTGAGCTTGTTTCTAGGCTCTGTACTACTTCTTGAATACATCCTTCATGGGTTCGGATTTGTCACTCCCAATATGGACTTTACTCTGCTGGTGACAGCTGCCAGGAAAAAAACAAAAACAAAAAGAAAAAGAGAAAACAAACCCTCACAGACAGAAAGGTCTGATGTCCATGTGAGTGGGCCTGAGCAAAAACAACCTCCTCAGCAAGAATTCTGAGTTAAAATTGGCTTGGAGGGAATGAGGAAACAAATTGGTGAAAAATGGCTTAGTTCTATAATGGTCACTGGAAGTGGATGCCCTCCCTTGACTTTCAGAAAGGGAAGAAGAAGCAAGATTGGCATTATGCTCTTTTTTCTGATTCTTCCTTTCTTCCTCCCCTGCAATCAACTTGAGCTAACAATGTTTAACTTTTTACTTTGAAGTCAATTTTTAACTTTGATTAAGTCCAATTTATCAATGTATTTATTTTATGGACCCTGCTTTTGGAGTTGTATCTAAGAAATCGTGACCTAACCTAAGGTTATTTTTTTTAATATTATTATTTTTCTTTTTACAGACCATGGTCTATTTTTAGACTCTCTATTCCGTTCCATTGATCTGTCTTCATGCCAATAGTGTACTGTCTTGCTTACAGTAGCTTTTGAAATCAGGTTGTGTTAGTCCTCCAACTTAGTTATTTTCCAAAATTATTTTGGCTCTTCTAGGTCCGTTGAATTTGCATATGGATTTTAGAATCAGTTTGTCAATTTCCGCAAAAACCTCCTAAAAATTCTGCTCCAGATTGCATTGAATCTACAGATCAATTTGAATAAAATAGACATTTAGAAAATATTTAGTTGCACAAGCCATGAACAAGGTATAGCTTTTCATTTATTTAGGTCTTTAATTTATTTCACCAATGGTTTCTAATTTTAAGTGTTCAGACATTGTACAGGCCTTATACATGTTTTTTTCAGATTTATCCCTAAATATTTCATTTTTGGCATTCCTATGAATGGTTTTGCTTTTTTAAAATTTCAATTTCTGATTGTTCATTTCTAGTTTATAGGATTACAATAGATATTCATATACATTGATTTTTATGTTTTATATAAATTTGGGAAGTTTTGATGGTGTTTGTTAAGACACCTTCCTTAATAGCAGTTAATATTCAAATGCCACGAAGATGATTTTCTACTTTTACCTGAACTATTAAGGATTTTCTCTTTGTCTTCTGTTTTCAGCAATTTGAATATGTTGTGCCCATGTTTCTGAGTGTGTGTATGTGTGTGTTTGTATTTATTGTTCTCTGAGTTTCTTACATATGTGGTTCGATGTCTGTTGTTATTTCCAGACAATTCACACCTATTATTTCTTTTTTTTCACATTCATTATTTCTTCAAATATTTCTTCTGTCCTGTTCTTTTTTTTTTAAAGATTTTATTTATTTATTTGAGACAGAGAGAATGAGATAGAGAGAGCATGAGAGGGAGGAGGGTCAGAGGGAGAAGCAGACTCCCTGCCGAGCAGGGAGCCCCATGCGGGACTCGATCCCGGGACTCCAGGATCATGACCTGAGCCAAAGGCAGTCGCTTAACCGACTGAGCCACCCAGGCACCCTCTTCTGTCCTGTTCTATCTCTTGTCTCCTGGAATTCCAATTAAGTGTATGCGAGAACATTTGGTATTTTCTTACAGCTCTTGGCTGTTTTGTTCTGTTTTGGTCAGTCTTTTTTAATCTTTGTATTTTGGTTTGAGCTATTTCTTTTGACCTATCTTCAAGTTCACCAATTCCTTGGCTCTGCTGATTCTACAGATGAGCCACTGAAGGCATCTTTCATCTCTCTACTATTTTTTATTGCTAGCATTTCCACTTGATTCGTTCTTATAATTCCATCTTTTTGCTGCAATTACCCATCTGATCTCGCACGTTATTCACCATCTCTGTTAGAATCTGTTAGAATGCATTTTAAATTCAACAATTTTAATATCTGTGTTTTATCTGAATCTGGTCACTGATTAATTTTCTCTTGGCAAAGAATTGATTTTCTTGAATTTTTCATGTCATGTAGAACAATAGAGTGAGGTGTTTTGTTTGGACATGGGCCTGCCTTTCTTTCTGCTAGGCATTTAGCATGAGATTACATTAGTCTAGTTGCACTGTGATTGACATTTCTTTTCAGTGTGCTTATCCTTGGTGCACAAGCTTCGTATTTCTCTGCTGACACCTGGATTTAGTGTTAGGGCTGATTTGCTGGAGGATCTTTCTCAAAATATGCTTTCCCCTCAGTTTTAGTTCTTTGCTTGCTCTGTGCCTCAGAGAATGTATCTTTTGCAGCTTTCTAGCAGTATCCAATTATTACTTTTATTCTGGACTTATTAGCCTAATGCTGGAGAGTCGCTGGGAGTGGGAGGGGGCAGGAGTTTGTTCCCCGATATTCTCAGTCTCAGGCAGGTCCCTGGGCATCAGGGGTGTGGTTCTCTTAGTGTAGTCCTTGGCCCAGAACATGTTACTGTCACTCTTCTATGGCAGTCATTCAACCAGGGCAATTTTGTTCATCCCCTCCCCCACCCAACAGGGGACAACTGGTGATATCAGGAGACATTTTTGTCTGCCAAAATGGGACAGTGCAACTGCCATGTTGTGAGTAGAGGCCAGAGATACTGTTAACTATCCTGCAGTGCAGAGTACAGCAGCCCCCCTTCCACCACCAGCAAAGATTTCTCTGCCTCAAAATATCAGTAGCATCAAAATTAAGAAACTTCCCTAGGGCGTAGAAGGATTTTTATGTTTATTTCTGTTCCCTTCCTTTGGCTGCAGGAGGTTTTCATTAAGTCCTTAAGAGCTCTAGTTATATTATTATTTCTTTTTCTTTTAACTTTCTTCCCACTTAGATTAAGTTGTTTGCTTTATAAAGGAGATTAAAGTGAAGATTCCAAGTAGTGTTTCCTATCATTCTGTGGCACCCTTGTTCCCAGGACTGTGCCATGTCAGGTGGAAAGTGTGGAAAAGAAGGTTTCCAAGAGTGATGGAACCCCCTCCCCACACCTAGGGCCTCAGGGGCTTCACACGTTCTTGCCAGCCTGCGTTCAGCTTCCACCAAGTCACCACCAGTTTTAGCTGAATTATTTTTACCCCTTGACTGGCTGGGCCCTAGGTAAGAAGTGTTCTCCTCTCACCTAGTCTCTCCCTACAGGTTCCTCTCTCACCCCAGAATTAGGGTTAGTTGGGTGCTCTACTTTCTCAGCTTTCTTGTGGGGTCAAGGAAATTCATGAACTTGCAGTGGGCCTGAATTTATCTTTGTTTTAAGGCTGGGAACCATGTTTTTTCTAGTTCTCTAAACCCCCCAAGCAAAAACTGTAAATTACACCATCACGTTTCTGCACTAAAATTAGCCAGCAAGGCATATGCCTTTCTGAAGTACATAACCCCACCTCAAAATTTTGGAGTTTGTTTTTGACATAAAACATTTCGGATGAAATCTATCTTCTGCATTTCTTTTCTCCATCATTTGTTTGAGTCAATAAGTAAATTAACCCAAGATTAATTTTAACTAATGTTCTCTATGTAAAAACATCCCTTGATATTTATATCTAGTCAAGAAAGCAACAAAATAAAAATATCTGCATGCCTTTATGGTTGTTTTGACATGTTTTAAAATTTTACAATGTGAAAATCGATCTATTCACATCTACTAAATCTGCCCTTTGATGCATTTCATTGCTCACTTTTGAGACCACACATACCACCATGCCTGTAACTTAAGAGTGGCTAAAAAATCCTCATGGCTGGGGAAGGGCTCTTTGAGAAATGTTCAGAGCATCAGAAATTTCTCTATTTTTTCTCACCCCCTTGACCTAGAAGGATTCAAAAATAGATTGGAAAATAGACAGATGACAAATACTTTTCCCTTTCTAAAGAGTTCTAAACATGCTAGAAGTTAACTGGAATTAGAAGAGAACAAGAGTGGGCGCCTGGGTGGCTCAGTTGGTTAAGCGACTGCCTTCGGCTCAGGTCATGATCCTGGAGTCCCAGGATTGAGTCCCGCATCGGGCTCCCTGCTCGGCAGGGAGTCTGCTTCTCCCTCTCCCACTCCCCATTTGTGTTCCCTCTCTCGCTGTGTCTTTCTCTGTCAAATAAATAAATAAAATCTTTAAAAAAAAAAAAAAGAAGAGAACAAGAGTAAAAGTGGGATCCCCATACCAGGACATTCCTACACAAGGTTTGAAAACTCTGAACAAGTTTTCTCTTTTCACCTCTTCTCCACTCTCCTTCCTTCCCCACATCTCTCTCCTTGTTTTACTTTTCCCAAAGACTGGACTGAAATATTTTGATGTTCTCTTCTTCATAATGAAAAGTAGTATCTTTCCACTTCTTTAATTATTTCAAAATCATTAATAATTCTTTTAAATGTATTTAAACATGAAATTGAATATTGTATTGTTATTAATTATATTTGTTCAGCTGAGGCCCCTATGCCTGAAATTCTCTGTGTGGGAAGAACTCACTGTCAAAAGGGGAGAATGACGAATTGCTGTGGGAAGGCTGAAAATTGTCTAAATCTCTCAAAATGTCATGACCAAATTAAGGTTTAATTAAAAGCTAAAAAAAAAAAAACCTGATGTTGAATCCCAGAAAATTGTTTTAGAAAATAACTCTTTGCAATATTAGAATTCAGTATTTTAGTCTTTTTTTTTATCCACAAGTTACAAATTTGAATTTCAACTATAATGGATGCTTGCCTTTTTTGTCACAAGAATAGAATACTAGGAATATCCTAAATTTCATCTCTAGAAATCTCCTGTACTACCCAACTCTCATGGAATTCTCTTGACTCAACTGGTTGATAAATGTCACCAAATGTTGTCTGGGTAGGATTAGGGCACTTACAACGTGGTAGCCCTGCTGTAATTGCTGCTTGCTCTCCTTCTGCCCCACTCTGTTCTCACGTAAAGTACAAAGCAATAAGGTGGAGAAACTAAAGGACCATAAGATAATCATCAGACTGCAGATCTCAGTAACAGAGATCGCAGCTTGCACCAATAAAATACTAAATACAATACTAAAAAAAAAAAATCCAAGAAGTACAAAAAGTACAAAAAAAGACAAATTAATATTTAGCAACATTTTATTTTCTTCAGTGGAATTGGGTTTTAATAAAATCGATGTTATCTTTTTTTTTAAGATTTTATTTATTTATTTATTAGAGAGCGAGCGAGAGAGAAACAGCATGAGAGAGGAGAGGGTCAGAGGGAGAAGCAGGCTCCCCGCTGAGCCGGGAGCCCGATGTGGGACTCGATCCCAGGACCCTGGGATCATGACCTGAGCCGAAGGCAGTCGCTTAACCAACTGAGCCACCCAGGCGCCCTAAAATCGATGTTATCTTCATATAATTTAGGCATATCCAACATAACAACAACATTTGTACACTCTTGAAATGCTTCCTTTACTTGGCTTTCAAGATAACACTCCTGGTGGTTTTCTTCCCTCGTCTTCCCTCATCCCCCGATCACTCATTCTCAGCCTCCTTTGCTGACTTTCCCTCATCTTCTTCCCTCTATGCTTTGGAGAAGCCAAGGAAGTAGTCCAGGAAATCTCATTTTTACCCTCACTTTGCTCATGGTGTGACTAAATATTACCTATGTGCTGATGACTGTCAAATTTATATTTGCAACTTAGCTTCTCTCCTGAAGTCTAGATTATTAGAGGAAATTGACTAACATCTAAGGATGTCTCATACACATCTTGAACCTAACAGCTTCCAAACTGAGCAGTCTTCACCTGTCAATCAACATCAACATCATTCTTCTGGTTGCTAAGGTCAAAAACTTGGGGTCATCCTTGATGTCCCTATTTCTCTTTCTCCCTCCAATCAAACCCATAGCAAATCTTATAGCTTTATGTTTGAAATATATCCAGAATCCACTCACTTTCTGTATTGTTGTTGACTTCTCTCTGACCTCACCACTTGGATCTTGCAACCTTAATGTCTTTTCCCTAGACAGCACCAGAATACTACAGTTAAAGGTTAGATCATGGCAAACCTTAACTGAGAGCTCTCCAGTGCTTTCTTTATCATGCAGAATAGAAGCCAAAGTCCTCATACTGGTGTAATTTCCTCCTGATCTGGGCTCACTTTTATCACTTATTTCCTACAACTCTTTTGCTCATTTCACTCCAACAACTGGCTTCCTCTTTGCTCTTCTAGAACACTAGGTAAATTTGAGCACCAGTCCCTTATACTTGCTTTTCCATAATCTAGAATGCCTCCCCCTGGTGTCCACATGATTTGCTACCTCTCTTCTTTCAGGCTTGCTCAACTGCCACATTCTCAAGTAGAACATCCCTTAACTGAAATTGCAAACTTTCCTCTGTTCTCCTCCAAAATCTTGCTATCCCATTTTCCTACTTTGTTTTACCCTATAGCATTTATCATAATCTAAAATGCCATATGTTTGTGGAATCACTATATTGTGCACCTGACACGAATATAACATTGTATGTTAACTAACTAGAATTAAAATTTTTAAAAGAGAGAAAAAAATACCATACATTTTTCTTACTAATCTTGTGTGTTGCCTGTTTCCCCAGTAAATATAAGGTCCATATCATAGGGCCAGCCGAGGGTGAGGTAAGCAAAGCACTTAAATTATGAAATTTAAGGAGATACTCACAGAGTCATGCAAATGCAGGTTCACCCTAACCCCAGCCCTGCTTTTGTAAAGGCGAGATTTTATCCATTTGTTGGTGGATACCTCCAAAATGTCCACAATAGTGCCTAGCATTTACTAAATGTTGAATAAATATTTTCTGGGTGAATGTATCTCAGATGCTTAATAACTTCAGAAAACCCAATATATCCCAATTATTGTCTGCTGATCAGTATTGGAGTTTAATAACAAGTTCATCTCCAGTGACTTACTTTAATTTCATTAAGTGTTTTCACATTAACAAGGTATAGAATGTCTGATAGAATATTCAAACTTTCCCATATGGGCATATTTTTACACCTAATTCAGAGATGAAATTAGTGAGAAATAGTTCATTATCCATGGGTAGATATTTAAAATCCTCTCCCATATGCCAGAAGTTATACAAAGCACACCCATATTGTACACATGTACAATTATTTGCTTATTATACTTGCCTTAATATATAAAATAAAATACACTGATCTTAAAATACTTTGTATTTCAAACAGCTAAAGCTATTTTTAATTTTGATTAGTTAAGTATTGAGACGAGAGAAAATTTGTCAAATAATGAAACTAATTATTCAATAAATTGGCAGCATTTATAATGTGCCAGGCATTGTTCTAGATATAATAGAATCATCAGTAGACAAGACAGGCAAAATTCAAGGTGCTTACATTCTGTTGAGATAAATAATATTAGAAGTTAAAAAAAAGAGAGAGGATTTTACATAGTGTAGTAAAAACATCTACGGGTGTGATTGGACCAGAGAAGTGAACTATGTTCTTTGAGAGATGTGGATTTGAAGGCAAAACTATGCTGGCATGCAATTTTTAATGCATCCTACCTAGATATCTGGTTGAGGAAGAAGTCAGCAGGGTGAACCTGGTGGAGAAGGCAGAAGGGAATGATTAACTAATGGAAACTCTGAGGACCTGTGACCTCAGAGTTTCATCTGTGACCCATAATAAACTCTTGAATGTTGGAAACTGAAAGGAAGCACATTCCTCCCATAAAAGAGAGTTTTAAAAAAATCAAAACCCAAACAAAAGCTGTCAACTGCCCCAGCTCACATCTCACAAATAGATCTTCCAATTCAAAAAAAATCAATAGTCATAAAGAAATAAGTGGAATCTATGAAAACATCTCTGAAGAAACTTGAGCAAAGGGCAAGTGAAGACAATGAATCACAAGAATCACTGAAGGGAAAAGAGGAAGACTTTTTTTTTTTTTGTGAGAGAGAGAGCTTGCATGAGAGTGGGGAAGGGGCAAAGGGAGAGGCAGAGAGAGAATCTTAAGCAGGCTCCACGCTCAGCACAAAGCCTGATGCGCAGCTCGATCTCACGAGAGTATAACCTGACCTGAAATCAAGAGTCGGAGGATTAACTGACTGAGCCACCCAGAGGAAAACATTTGATAAATAATGCTCCATACTCCCGAGTAAAATGTCATCTAGAAAAATCTCCACAAAGGCAAGGTGAGGTTTAAAGGAAAGATTAGAAGACAGGGGAAAAAAAAAAAATGAAAAGCCAACTTGATGACTGCAGTGAGGAGTTGAGGATGTAAAGCAAAAACATTCCAGAGGCAAAGCCACAGTAGAAGCCACAGGAAGAAGTACATTCGAGTTAAATTATAGTTGGAGTGACAGTATTCAGGACTGAAAAAAATTCACAACTCAATAAGGTAAAGAACACGTACAAAATATAAATTACGAAGATTATGTATTTAGAAGATAAAGAAGGTCCAGCATTACCAAACTGGTTTTTCCTAAGATGGTTGCATGTAGAATTACAAACCAAAGATATATGGAAGAAACCTTTCCCCAAAATAAATATGCACTCTGTAGATCCAAAAACTTTCCAGTCTTCAGTGAAAATATAGACATAAAGTAATCAACACCAAGAGACAGACTTGTAAAGTTTACTACAATTCAAGAATCCTAAAATATCAAGGCAGGAAAACTTAGTCATGCACAAAGGAGAAAAAAGCTTCTCCAGGAATAATCATATTATGAGAAGAGAATGGAACGATGTTTATAAAGATCTAAGTAATAAGATACGCTTAATGTTTTTAACAAACACAAGAGATGTACATCCTCAAACATTTAAGAATTCAGGGAATACAACACCTTGAACACTCATGAAAGCTTATTGGACCAATCCAAATGTTCAAGATACCAATCAGAACAAAGAACTCAGGTTTATTTGTTTCCTATTGCTGTTATAACAACACCAACTTGGTGACTTTAAACAGTGCAAACTTGTTATCTTCCAGTTCTGTAGGTCAAAAGTCCAAAACGAGTCACCCTGGGCTAAAATCAAGGTGTGGGTGAAACTTGCTAGAGACTCTAGAAAAAAATCAAAATCAATTTCTTTGCCTTTTCCAGAGACTACCTCTCCTTGGCTCATGGCCACTTCCTCTCTTCAAATCTCTTTCTGACTCTCACCCCCCCTGCCTCCCTCTATTACTTTAAGGATCCTTGCGATTAAACATTATATTGTGATGATACTGGACCCACCCAGATAATCCAGGAGCATCTCCTCATCTCAGGATCCTTAACTTAATCACATTTAGGAAATCTCTTTTGCAATGTAAGGTAACATATTCACAGGTTCTGAGTTATAAGGTAGATATCTTTGGAGGCCATTATTCTGCCTACCAGGTCACTTATGGAGAAACTACAATAGAGGACAGATGTAAATACTGAATCTACCTACATAGAGAAATAAGACTATGGAACTGTGGGTATTTGGGCTAAAGAATAGAATGGAATATACATATTAAGACTTTTGAAAATATAAAAATCACGGAATTACAGAAAGTGGGACATGGAAGAAATGGTAAGGATAGTAGTTGCCTTAGTGTTTTATAGTAGGAGTTCAATAGTTAACATATAAAGTTGAAATATGTTACTAAATGAATTATGACAAGTTACAGGTCATATTTTTTAAAAAAAACTTAGATACTTTAGGAACTAAAATATCTTGCAGCGAAAATAATTTCATATATTCATTTGTTTTCTTTTGATAAATTCAAGTACATTTTCTTTCATACTTTTTAACAAAAATAGAATGGGAAAATAATTTCAAGTAAGAAAACTTATTTCTATCTATGCTATTTTCAGTATAGAGGCTTGTTTGAAAAAAATTCTAATGATTTAAAAATAATTACTCTTAATTATTATTCTAACTCTTAAACTGTTTCCCTTGCTCTTTTCTATGCTGTTCGAAGCTAACTATACATTTTATATAACACACATATAATAAATGTGAAAAATGTCAAATCCCCAAAGATATACACAACTGTAGTTAAAACTACATTTTTTTTTAAAGAAATTAAGAAGGAAATAACTAACCTATTTTGTAAGACACAGTTATGTAAACAGTGATGATCTCTAACAAAATGTAAGCAGCAATTGCTTCTCAGTGGTGGGATTTTGTGACCTTAATTTCTTATTTATGCTTTCCCAAACTCCCAGTTTCCATAACAGATGATATTGGAAATGAAAAAATATATATGCATTAAAATGAAATGTCACCTACCAACACATGTACATATATATGCACATTTACATATGCACACCATACGTAAAACCAACTATGTACTAGTTGAAATATCAAAAATCCCTACCTTAGGGATATATACAAAAAAAAAGTATTGTAAAAAAGTATTTCATATTAAATCCAAACCATGGCATCAGGGGTTTTTTGGTTTTGTTTTGATTTGTTTTACTTATATTCTTATTTTATCTGCAATATGTTTATTATTTTATTGAAGTTTGGATTAGAGGAAAAAGAAGGGGGAGAAATGGGAAAAACAGCAAAAAATGAAATGATTCATGGAGTAGAAAGGGAGCAAAGAGTGAAAGGTACAGATTAGCAGATAAGGAAACAACATTGATGAATCATGGAGCTGACTCATCCATTGCTCTTGTATTGCATCAGGATTTAGTGAAGTGAATGACAGGCAGTTGTCATGAGTTGGATATTTTTATTTAAAAAGCCATTGGTTTATAAGTGAACCTCTATTAGACATTCCATTTAAGCTGGGACACTGGGGATGGTAAATATATCAACCGCCCAACATTCTGCTGTCCATGTGGTTCCATGACAAATACATTCTAACAAAACTGATTCTAAATGAACCATCACAATTCCAATCTCCATTTCAGTGACTCAGTATCTTAACATAAATAGATACATTTGTTGATTAAATTATCATGGGCCAGGTGCAGTTCAGTGGACAAGGGAATCATCAATGAACAAAACAAAGGCCTATGTCCTTATGGAGCTTAAATCCAGTGGATGAAGACGGACTACAATAATAAATAATTTAGAATATGTTCGAGGGAGGCAGTTTCTATGGGTTAACAAAAGGAAAAGTAGAGTAATGGTGACTAGTCATTCTGGAGCAGGTGGTGGATTGGGGGTTTGTAGTATGGAATGGGATGATCAGAAAGTGCCCTTTGGGCAAACTTGAAGGTTATGAAATCACTAGTCAGGAAGATATCTGGAGAAGAACACAACAGGCAGAGGGTACAACTGATAAAGAAAATCTGTCCTAAGATGGCCAACCGAGCCAGCAAGAGAGTCCCAGTCCTTGCCCTGGGGCTGTTCCGGGTTCTTCTCCCTGCCCCGCTTCGCGCACGTGCCAAAAGTGCTAAATATGCAGAAGTTGAAGTGTATAAATTGCCCCCTTTGTTTGTGCTCAGGGCTCAGACCTTTGGAGACCACTCTCCTCTGGGCCTGCCGGTGTTAAATAAACCTCCTATCCTCCAAGATCTCCGAGTGCCACTCGGTTCTTCCATCGGGCCATCCAGTCCAGGTTCCGTAATACAACTAGAGAAAAAGCACTAATGTAAGAACTGCTGGCTTGCTCAATCTAACTGTTGCAGAGTAAAATAACAAACAGGAGAATAAGTAGACAAGGAAGTTAGCGAGAGAGAATAGGAAAGAAAGTCATGGAGGGATTTTAGGCTAAAATAAGGACTTCAGCTTTTGCTTTAATTGATGGAAACACTTTGCCAGAGTTTTAGCAGAAAAATAACATAATATGACTTGTTATAAAAGGATCACACGGGGGATGCCTGGGTGACTCAGTCGGTTAAGCATCCAACTCTCAATCTCAGCTCAGGTCTTGGTCTCAGGGTTGTGGGTTCTGGCCCTGAGTTGTGGAGCCAACTTAAAAAAAAAAAAAAAAAGGATCACACTGGCTGCTGTTTGAAAATAGACTGTGGAAGAAAAGAAGTAGAAGCCGAGGGACTTCTATGAGACTATTGTAGTAATCCAAGTAACAGATGAAGGTGGGCTTGGTCCTGTGTGCAAGTGGTGGACCTAACAAGAAGGGATAAGATTATGGGTATGCACTGAAGAAAAAGCTAACAGGTGGGTTATGTACTGACTAGTAAAGAAGAGGAGTCAAACATAACCCAAGGTTTGTTTTGTTTTGTTTTTTGAGTAACTGAAAGGATAAGGGATATGAATTGGAAACCAGGTTTTGAAGGAGAGAGTGACACAATTTGGCAGTGTAAACAGTGAAGGGTATTTAAAGTCGTATTTAGAACAAGTGAAATAGCTCAAAACATTGATTAGAGCATCTAAGTGAGGCTTAAATGGGCCTAGCAGTTTTTTAAAGGAGCAATTTGTCATCGTATGACACCTCACACAATACCTGTTTTTACATTTATTTATACTCTACTTCCAAAATTGGAGTGAAACTGTGAATACCTAAAAAGCACAGACACTGTGAAAACAAGAAAGACAAGAATAAAGTTTTTTTTAAAAGAGAGTCAAGAATGGAGGTATATAACCAAATATTTTAAATATTTTACCCCAGGATGCTTATTTTGTCCAAAGATGGCAGCTGTGAGCAGCTTGGCAAAGTGCCACTAGCAAGCTTTAATTTCTCCTCCAGCTCAGTTATTGGCCCCTCCTTTTCTTTGTCTGCTTGCTAATAAATATTTATGTTTAGCCACATCTTACCTCTCTGCCACATGGTAGAGATTTGGGATTGGGAAGGGGATGCATATAGCTTCCTTTAATTCCAGTCAACAGAGGCCAGAAATATTTACTTGACATGGTTGATCAGCCAAATTGTGAAGTGAGCATACAACGAAGACACAGCCAATTGAAACAACATATGAGCAAATGTAATTTGAAGTTCAGCCTTTTCTCCTGAAACCTTTGGGACTGCCCCTTCTATTGGTTACCTGTCATTGGTCACAGCACGAAAGTCCAACAAACACAGAGCAACCTCTAAGCTTCTCTCAGGTTGATTGTAATAAAAGCCAAAACGTGGTCCCAAATGTGAGTTCTCATTCCTAGAAATGTAATTCAGTTTTGTGAAGAGGAATAAGGAAGACAAAGATGCGGGTGTGGGAAAGGTGGGATTTTTAGGTGCCGACAGTATGAAAGCAAGGGAATAAAAACTCACTGCCACGAACACAAAGACCAGCACCTTCCACTGGGACGTTTGTGAGTCCCTATGCCATAGAGGAAATTCATCTAGATACCAGAAAGACCAAAAGTCTAAAACATAGCTCAGAGCCTTTAAGGGAAGATAAGATAATAAAAATGTTAACAGGAACAAGAAAAATAAGAAGTTAACGGTATGGAACACCAATCAGAGAAAACTTGTAGGCAACTGTTTGAGTGTCTGTGCTCCTTTCAACCAGAGAGCTTTCCATTTCATCAGCGGAACAGAGATGTCGTTAAAAAATTCATTTGATTTGAGCTATTAAAAAGGACAGAGCCAACTGAAATAAGAGTTCAAATGGATCGCCAAAAGACCTCTTCAACCTTCAGCCCCTCCTACTCTGTTTTAGAACACTCTGTTCTTTCTGGGCTCTTATTTTCCACCAGTATTCCTTCTGCCCAGTAATATACTGAGCACCAAATATAATTTAAAAATCAGTGAGTGAGAGGTCAGGGAAAAAATGGACTCTCAACCAACAGATTGTGTCTTCTCCCTAGAAATCACTCTTGCAAGGAAGAACAAGAAAGAGACTCTTCAAAAATCACAATTTGAGGTGAGAAATGATTCCATTTAACTTTGGCTTGAGCTAGCTCTGACTTGTTTGTATTGTATTTTCTAAAGGTCTGGGGTCAAAATCCATACATTTTTATTTTAATAAAATAAAATAAATAGATAATTTAATTTTAATTGTTAAATAAACTAAAATAATGAGTAAAGTAGAAGTCACATCCCAATGACTGTATTTCCTTGCTGTTTAACACAATTTCATTTTCTGGGCTTTAGTATTTGGAACCAGCAATTTGAAGGGCTCTGTTGCTAAGAGACCAAGTCCTAGATTGAAATCAGAAAACCAGGCCTCTGTTGGCACATCTGTTACTGATTGCATAGAACTTTGTGGAAATCACTTAGACATTCTGCACATCCTTTAGTTCAGAAAAATTATCTTTTTATCAGCTTCCCTGATAAGGTATCAAATATAAAATTTTATGGTAGAGCAGGAAACTTGGGAAAGTTAGTAGTAAGAAGAGAAAAAAATTTGGTTTAAAAATTCTAAGACTGTTTTGTCTGTGACGTTGTGAGCCAGACACCCTGAGGCCTTCCTCTATGTTTTTGTTTAACTGCTTTATTAAGGTATAATTCACATACCACCCAATCATTCACCCTATCCCTAGGCAACTACCAATTTACTTTTTGTCTTTATAGATACGTCTATTCTGGAAATTTTCTATTAATGGGGTCATATAATATACAATCCCCTGTGACGGGCTTCTTTGCTTAGCATAATGCTTTCAAGGCTTGTCCATGTTATAGCATGCACTTCACTTTTATTATTGAATTCTATACCAGTGTATGAATATATCGCATTCTGTCTATCCATTGATCAGTTGATGGACATTGGGATTGTCTCCATCTTAAGCTATTATGAATAACACTGCTATAAATGTTTGCACGTGTGCATATGAACATATGCTTTCGTTTCTCTTCGGTAAGTATCTAGCATTTAACTATAAGAGGAACTGCCAGGCTATTTTCCAGAGCATCTGTACCATTTATGTTCCAATTTCTCCATATCCTCTCCAACTCTTTTTTTTTTTTTAAAGATTTTATTTATTTATTTGAGAGAGAGAATGAGAGACAGAGAGCTTGAGAGGAGGAGGGTCAGAGGGAGAAGCAGACTCCCTGCCGAGCAGGGAGCCCGATGCGGGACTCGATCCCGGGACTCCAGGATCATGACCTGAGCCGAAGGCAGTCGCTTAACCAACTGAGCCACCCAGGCGCCCCTATCCTCTCCAACTCTTATTGTCTGTCTTTTTTATTAGAGCCACCTTAGTGAGCATGAAGTGTTATCACATGGGGGTTTTGGTTTGCATTTCCCTGATGGCTAACAGTGTGGAATATCTTTTTATATCTTCTTTAGAGAAATATCTATTCAGATCTTTTTGCCCATTTTTAATTCAGTTATTTGTCTTGTTATTTTTGAGTAGTACTAGCTACTCTGTGTTTTTCCAAGTTGACAAGTCCTGTAACTCTTGGCACAGTTGGTTTTATTTGATGGAGAAAAGCATCCCCTTGCTCTCAGCAAGCCACCTTCTTCAGACTATACATTTTCCAGCACGAAGTCCCTCCATCTATAAACAAGGGTCCCCATGGTAAATTTAAGCTGGGGTTTCAGTCTAAGCAAAAATTAACAACTAGAGATGAATGAACTGACTTTATAGTGTCAGAAAATAAAAGCTATGCAGCCCATTACAGTTCCCTTATTTGCAGTAGAAGCGAGAGCACTTGGAGATAATTACTTCACTGCCCCAATATGTTTTAGATCTACTCAACTAAAGGGCATTTCGTGTGCTTGAAACAGGATCCGGTTTGTTTTAGATGTAAATGCCTCTTTCCCTGTATATTTTAATCTCTAAGGCATCTCAGTTCCTTTCAGAAACAGACATGACAAATCTTTGAAGTAAAAATACGGAGGGAAATGAAAAATGTACTTAACGTTCTTTATCGATTAAAGAAAAAGTCACTTTTGTTCTCTTATGGAAAGTGAGCAGTATCCCTGAGAATGAAGTCTAAATCTACCTGTGGTGTGTTAAATCATCAAGGTCCAACTGTCTCCACCAACAAAAAAGAAGCCATAAAGTCTTTCAGAATGTGAGAAGGTAAAGAGTAGAAAAAGCTTTCGAATTACTGAAAGTGAGATGCAATAAATTCTATCATTCAGAGTGACCTGGGGCAGCATCTCTTCCCCGGTACCTGCCGGGGCCTTTGTTATATGGAAGTATCACACAGTATGCATTCCTTCCCTCTCCCATAAGTAAGGCCAGGCAAGAATTCAGATGAGATACAGATTGTTTTTTCAGATCAACATCCCTCCTGCCCCCTTCAACAATCATGGATTTAACACTCTCTCTTCCAATTCCCACTTTCATCCCTAAGGTATTTTTGATTAAGTATCCGTTTAGCAGGTTATCCTCCATCTCTCCCACCCAGAAATATTTGCATTCTCAGTGAATATTCTGAATGAGGAAAAAGCTTTTATAACTAAAGGAATGTGTTCTCATGGTAGACTAGTATTCTTCTAGGAAAATTTTGGCTGACCAGTTGAACATTTTTCTATTTTTTCTGAAGATGGTAGCAGGTTATTTTTTATGGTCCCTCTCTAATTAGAGGTAAAAATATTCTGCATTTGTTTGCATGCATGGGTTTTTTCATAACCTCACTTCATTGATTTGATCAAAAACTGCATTGCCAGTTTAATCACTCACTTAATTCATCCTGCTAAATCATTGGTGCTGATAAATAAGCTGGTTCCACACTTAATAGGGAATTTGCTGTCATGGACGATTGTCAAAAGAATATGTCAAATGCTATAGCAGGGTTTCAAAAAAAGAATGATTCCAAAAATATTTCTGAGCAATAAAAATGTAAATAACCTCTCAGCAGGACTACTTTGAAAACTCCAGCACTAATATTAGTGTTTAACTATTTGTTTAAAGTATGAGTCATGTTATAATCCAAATAAAAGTTTTGTAGGCATCAACTTTTGTTATTTTCCTAATGTAGAACATGGGCTGTTTGTGGCTGGCCTGAGACAAGTGAAAACACATCACAGCAGTTTTGATCAAAACGATATCTTATTTTCTACAGCTTGTCTCCTGGCCTTTTGGAAAACAAAGTGGGCAGCTAACCAATCTGCTATTCTCTATGAGTAAATTGCATAAAGAAAGGAACTCTAGGACAGGTTCTCCACTGACTATAAAGTTTAAAAAGGAGAGGATATTTTGCCTTCACATTGGTTTAATTTCTTGGTTGAAGATTTATTATTATTTCTTTAATGAATGGGTTTCTGGACTTTTTGAAACCTGAAAAGGTCTTTTTGAAAAATAATTACAGTCATAGAATATAAATCACAGGGACAAAAAAATGAAAACTCGACTAGAAATATAGCCAAACTAGTATTTTTTAGAAGCTTAACTCTCATGTAAGATGCTTTCAGTTACAAGGAATAGAAAATTCAATCTAAAATGGCTTAAGGAGGGCACATGTTGTGATGTGCACTGGGTGTTATACATAACTAATGAATCATTGAACACTACATCAAAACTAATGATGTACTACACAGTGGCTAACTGAACATAATAAAATAAACAAATAAATAAACAAACAAAAAATAAAGTTATTAATAACTGTTAAAGGAAAAAAAATAAAATGGCATAAGGAGAAAGGTTATTCACTGGTTTAATGTAGACACTAGAGCTATGTCCATTCTCATTCTGATCCCCTGAAAAATCAAAAGAAAGTCCAGTTCCCCCAAATTTTCAATTTGCAGATCTGAAGCTCTTCAACCCTGATGGGACAGAGCTGGTCATGTGCCCAAATCTAAGCCACCTAGTGTGGAGTTTGGAAAAATGTAATAGGACTAAATTCAGAAGGGCCTTCTCAGGAGCTCCAGGTAATGTTAGTTCTCCCCTGCTTCAGTTACAATTCTTTAAGCTACTTGTAATAAAAACTCCATCTCAAATTAGCTGAAACTATATATAAACATATTTAGTATTTCACATAAGAAGAAGTTCATAGAGAGGACAATCTCCAAGCATGGTTAAAATGGATTCTGGCTTCTTTGCAATCTCCTTGGCTCTGCCTTCTTCAATGAATTGGCTTTATTAAAATGTGGTAGTTTCTGGACTTTTCACATACTGCAAACCTACCCATGATATTTCAAAATGGCTACAATAGCAACTCAAATAACCCAACAGGACAAAGAGAAAGCTTTTACTTCAAAGATGAAACAACAGGCTTTTCCTTAGTATGGTTGAGCCAGTTTAGGTCATATGTCAACTCTCATCCAATATCAGTCATCAGGAGAATGCCTTAAACTCTTCTGCTTAAAGCTGAGGTCCTTAATTGGATAGGCAAGCAGGATTAACACAATTGGTTTAGAATTGGTAGCCACTTTGTGGCTGGGGATGGGATTGCCTTCCCTGAGAATGACACAGCACATTGAGAAGGCTGAACACTTGAACACAATTTGAATTTTGTAAGAAAGAGGAAGAATAGATGGTAGATATTTAGCCAGCAGTGGTCAGTACACACCTACACCACACTGTCAGGAAACTCAGGGAATAGAGAGTGATTGACAGGGAATGCGAAGACAAATCATCCCTGTGACAAGGCTGTTTTCTTCTTTTAACATTTGACTGATAATGTGAATAAAAACTTACCTGGGTAAAACATGGTAACTCAGAAGTACCATTCTAGAAATAATTAGATTTCAATTTCAAGAAATATTCAAAGGAAACCACTTACCTGATTTCAATTTTGAACATGGATCTCGCAGAAGCAATACTGGGATGCATCATCCATGGGGGAAAGGAGAGATGAAAATGGAAATAGGAGTTACATAAATTAATTACATGTGCATTATGGTCCTTAAAGTTAGTAACGATATTATCATTTGAATTACTATTTCTTTATTATAATCATTATCATCAGTTTCGTTCCTGTTCCTAAGATATCAAAACCTTGTTCTCATAAGTGACCATCTTTCCCCTTTTGGAACACTGTGATAAAATGAGGATAAATAAATGAATCAGATGAAAGCAGGGGCAGACCCTTGGCCACTTAACACCTCTCCACTACCCTCATCTTGTCACTTCTTTTCCTTGATTCTGATGATTCCTGAGAAGGGACACTGGGACAGAATTTGAGAATCCTGAGGACATTGAATGTTTTCTTTTTGAATACCAAAAAACTCTGAATAAATCTCCAGTTTCGCTGCATTCAGGTAACACTGATGCCCCTTCTAGATGAGCATTCTTTTATCCAGTTTATTTTCCGGTTCTTAAAAGAGAAACTTCCACTTCCCACGAGCACTTGTTCCCTAACACAACACACTGACTGGACATACCGCAGTCTCCCCTTACCCATGGTCTCAGTTACCTGAGGTCAACCAAGGTTTGGAAATGGATGATCTGACAGGATGTCAGAAGGTTAATAGTAGCCTAATGCCACGTCACATACCTACGTCATTCACCTCGCTTCATATCACCACATAGGTGTTTTATCATCTTACATCATCACAAGAAAGGTGAATACAGTACAATAAGATTTTGGAAGAAAGATCACATTCTTATAACTTTTATTACAATATATTTTTATAATCATTTTATTGTATCATTTGTTATTGTTTTAATCTCTTCTGTGCCTAATTTCTAAATTAAACTTTATCATAGATGTGTATGTATAGGAAGAAACATAGTGTATATGGTTTAGTACTATCCACTTCCAGGCATCCACTGGGGGTCTTGGAGTGCAGTCCCTGCAGATAAAGGGGAACTACTATAATAGACCCTGAAGCAAAGAGGACAAAACAACCAAGAAGTACATTACTCAAATCAGAGCAGATTTCAGTTCAGAAGTTCACCATCCTGTCCCTGGGTCCCTTCTTTTCTCCACTGATCAGCTTCTTTTCTGACAAAGGAAGAACAGGATTAGAATTAGGGAAACTATAAATGGATGATAAACCCTGACTTCCTATGAACACTTTACAGACTGACCTAATTTACTTAAGGAGTTAACAGAGGAAGGCATTGAGTATGATCTTATCAATATGTAATAGAGACACTGGAATTCAGAGAACCAAGACTTTCTGTTCTAAGTTCTTGTTCTATTATTTTGTTATTTAGTGATGGCTATTTATTGGATAAAACCAGTTCAGTGGTGGAAAAATTAGATTGGTCTACTTGTAAATCCACTATAGTCACATATGAGTCTCAAATATAGTCCCTTTAAATTAAGAAAAGAAAGAAAATCAAACTAGCACTTATTACATTCCAGATACTATGCTAGGTAGTGTTTTTATTTTTCTTCATATCCCCATTTGACTGAAATCCATGATTTTCCTAATGTCTTCAACAGAGCAAAGTATTCTGCCATGAATTACCAGGTAAACAGAGCCATCAATTTTGGTGAAGAAAGGAGAAGACAAGCACAGTTATTAAACACCCAGTCTGCACTTGGCACTGTGCAAGGCAAAAAATTTAACAGACAAAAAAAATCAAGACCCTCACACATTTGAGAGTATGCTGAAAGCCGCACATCTGTACCTGGAGGAACAAGAAGCCAAAGCCAGTTGCTCGGACGCCCATCCTCACGTCTCTGTGCCACACAACAATTGCACTAATGGGCACCAGGCTAACACAGAGGTGTTCTTACTGGAGCGAAGCTGTTAGTAATAAGGAATACCAGTTTTTCAGAAATCCAAGGCGCATAGGCACAATTAAAGACAAGAACAGGGGAAAGGCATACCTTTCTATGTAAATTGAGGAAGGTGCGATATCCTGTCCCCCACTAATGCGTGTTCCCAGGGTGCTGTGCCTGGAGCCCAAGGGTTTCTGGGAAAGTAGTTTCCAAAATGTTCCACTGCCTTCATTTTCACAAAGTAGATATGTAAACTACAAGATAGTAAACAAACTCTGAATCCTGCAGACACAGGTCCTTTTTCTGCATTCTCTTTTTTCCCTGCTTTTATTTGACACTGTTTGGTTTGGCTAGCATCTGGCATAAATGTGTGAGCGAACATAACCAGTAGTTATGTATCACAGACAGTCCTCTTTTGTGAAATGCACACTACTTCTAAGGTCGAGCTATTATCAATGTATATTTATTGTGAATCAAAGATTTCAGTTTTTCTCTTTCCATTTATTTTTGTTAATTTAATTTAATTTTATTATGTTATGCTAATCACCATACATTACAGCATTAGCTTTTGATGCAGTGTTCCACGATTCATTGTTTGCGTATAACACCCAGTGCTCCGTGCAGTACGTGCCCTCCTTAATACCCATCACCGGGCCAGCCCATCCCCCCACCCCCTGCCCTCTGAAATCTCTTTCCATTTAATTAGTAAGTATGACACTGATCTCCTCTACTGGCTAGAGTAAAGGTTGTTCATGAAACTAATCAGTACATGTAACTCTTACTAAAGTTTGCCTTTCCATGGCTGTAAACAGTTTATCACCTCATTATTCAGAGACTTTTGTCAAAGTTCTAGTTTCCTCCCCTGTGGAGAATTCCTTCAGTCAATCAGCCTGACAGCATCTTTCTTTATGACTACAAATGCAGCAGGGTAAAAATAATTGCATGTCAGAACAAAAGGAAACTTTCCATTGCCCTCATCTTGTCAAAAAAAGTACTTGAACTGAATTTTGAAAACCAGCACGTGATTTAAAAAGTGTCCCTTTTTGATATGCCTTTTTCTTTGCCTTTGATCTATTAAATTTGTTCAAAAAGAACAGCATACAATATTCAGGTTTTCAGCTGTTTACGTTAATGAATAGTTCGTGGATTTCCTAAATTCTCTAGGTTTTATTTTTCAAATTCCATAAATAGCTACTCTCAGCCAGCTATTTGCCAAGCATTCTCAAATATTTCTGCAAATAGCAGTGCATGCATCTTGAAGGGAAAATCTCTCTGAATTCCTCCATAACTGAAATGCAGGATTTTACTATCATCCCATATTTGGACCAAGACTTATTCTTCGTACCTAGTAAAAGCTTATGGATGTGTCAGGACCACTGATAAGGCAGGAAGCATCTGGGTCCCTCTTGTTGAATTACTCTTTCTCCCCGACTAGATCACATTTCAGGGACTATCAAACGGGACTCCATCTTATCGGATTTTTTTCAATATTGGAAAAGTAGAGTGAATAAATAGAGGAAAAGGAAAACCTCTGTGTATTAATGAGACCTGGTGCTCTCTTGTTAAACATTTGTAATCTGGAACCTATGCACAATACCCTACGTAACCTTCCTAAAAAGGGATTGCACAGCCTGGATTCAGCTCTCATTCCTCTTGACATTCCAGCATCCAATGCAAGTGACTTCCAGGATGTCCAACTCTTTCTCACTTTCCCACCTTTATCTCTTTAGCAGTTTGCTGTTTTTCTCATCACTACAACGCCTATAAAGTCTGGTTCTTCTTCTAAGTCCTAGCATATGATCCTATTCAAAAATGGTTAAGGTACTGATCTGGCCAGGGTAAAGTCAAAGATGAATATTTTTAGCCAGTGATTTTTCGTGCTTTTTATAAAATCTATAACAATGTCAACAGCGTTTGAAAAGTTAAGGGAGATCTTAAAATTTTTTTTTTCTTTTAGGGTTCTATTGTTTCTCTTCCTCAGTTTATTTGATTTCCTTTTTTTTTTTGGTAAAAACAACATAATTTAAGAGAAGAATCAGGAAATATAGACAAGGAAACTAAGAAAATAGGAAACACATAATCTCATCTATATAGAGACAACCACTTTAATATCATATGGGTATGTTTTGGTCAGATTTCCTCTGTGCACACATATATACATGCATAATTTCAGATCAATTTCTATACACATTTGTGTGCACACACACATAATTTTATTTTTTTATTTTTTATTTTTTAAAGATTTTATTTATATATTTGACAGAGAGAGAGACAGCAAGAGAGGGAACACAAGCAGGGGGAGTGGGAGAGGGAGAAGCAGGCTTCCCGCGGAGCAGGGAGCCTGATGCGGGGCTTGATCCCAGGACTCTGGGATCTTGACCAGAGCCGAAGGCAGACGCTTAACGACTGAGCCACCCAGGTGCCCCTAAGTGATACTTTATTGTTGGTCCTTTATATTACCTAAAAAATTTTTTTCTTATAAATAATCCAGTGCAGCCATGATTGAATGAAGATGAATTTTAAATTAAAGCAACAATAAAACTAAAAAAAAATCTCAAAGAACTGACAAAAGTTGTTTTAAAACATGAAAGTTTGCGATATAATCCTTAGTTTAACAAATCTTCAAACGGTTAAGCAAAACAATACTGGCAATCTTGATTTCCAATTGGTTTCTTTTAATTCATTTTCTTAAATAATCTGTTTTTCCTCAATTTACTAGGAGTTTCCCTAATCCGGGATCCCTCATCTCTCCCACACTGTCCTTGGATATGCCAGATAATTCTACAGGTTCGACCATCATCTCTGTGAAGAGATTTCCCAAGTCTATAGCACTGGGTATATTCATCAAGGGCTTTTCAACACCACTCTGTTCAGGTGATCAACTCCCCACCGGCCTTGACTCTGAGGATATCCCCTCATTTTATGTTCACTGCAAGACAAAAGTTTGGTGTGAACACGTAGCACAAGATAATTTTCTTCTCCTCATATGTATCTTACAAAAGCAAAAAGATGAATAAAAAATGCAAACTCTATTTTCTGCAATACTAGAAGGGAGATGACACTTGAGAACATAAAATTATACCTCCGTGGTGCTGAGAGCATCAGGCTTTTTGTTGATGCTGTCCGGGGAGAAGAACGGCCGAGGCTGAGAGAGCAGGAAGGTAGAGAATGTGGCCTAATGGGGCAGAGCTTTGGAAACTCCAGCACGAATTCACTTCCTGTGACTAATGGGCTCAACTGGAAGTGACAATTCTATTTCCTTGCATCAAATGGAGCTGCGGGGCCAGGAGAAGGACAGGATGGAGCTAAAACGGAAGGCCCACAGAGAAAAGATACCTGACGTGTCTTCTATCACCATCTTGTCAGGATGCAAACTGCAGGCTGGACAAGGCCGTGTAAGAAATTGCGCTGAGGTAGGAGCTCAGCTTCTGGCCTGTCTGCCTATAACTTTTAGTTAATGGAAAGTTTTGCTTTTAACTTGGAGAATATGGTTCTGTTTGGTCTCTGTGGATAATGAATTAAACACATGAGAAATCAGCCATAGTAAAGGGACGTCCCAGAGCCACCAGACTGTGGTGGGATTTAAAAGGCTGACTCCCAAAGATCATCCATGAAAACTTGTCTCTTTTTGCCTGAAATCTTCTTTTTAGGGTAGACTGTGTCTGCGCAGAGGTGGCCAAGGAGCAGCCCTTAGGTTCAGCTGGATCACATTTCCCATGTGTTTTAAACCTGTTAAGTCATAATGCCTTTAAGTGGGACATGTATTTTCCAGTTGATTGCAAATGCCACCAGCCCCTGTTACCATGTTCCAACAGCTCCTCACATTCCCCTTACCTTCCCGGCCACCCAGGACTTTTAGATTTACCCCTCCTCCCTCCCTTAGGTCGAGGTACTGTCTGCAGAAAAGAATGTCCAATGCGTCACTGTCTGATCCTATCTGCAGAAACTACTGGTTCACTTATACTTTCTCCTTTTATAAATGTATTCGCTCAGCATCACTGGGCCTGCTTTGAGCCAGGCACACTCTGCTAGATCCTTCAGGAGATACCGATATGTTTGAGACATTCTCCCTAGCTCTAGAAGTTTAGAATCTAGTGGGGGAGGCAAACGTGTCGGCTTCCAGAATGAAACTGCTACAATTGAAGGGCTGGTCACCGAACAGGGAGAGGGAGTAGAGAGGGAACTTGGCCTGTAGAATGGAGGATCATTCGTATTTGTTGTCGGAACTTCAACTCAGTGTAGTTAGTGGAAGAGCCATGTGATGAGATGAGGCTGGGACCCATTCCCCCACTGCCTCAGTCCGTGAGAGGTGACAGTGATAACTTCATTGAGTGTCTCCTCATGAGAGAATGGACGTTTGATGACTATATAAAACTTAAACATGTTCTCTGCCATCTGTTCATTTTCAGGTTTTCTATCACTCAGTTTCAGGCTGAGCTGTATCTGTTTTTGTTTTGGTTTTGGTTTTAAGATTTTATTTATTTTTTTGACAGAGAGAGACACAGCGAGAGAGGGAACACAAGCAGGGGGAGTGGGAGAGGGAGAAGCGGGCTTCCTGCTCCGATGTAGGGCTCCATCCCAGGACCCTGGGATCATGATCTCAGTGGAAGGCAGATACTTAACCAACTGAACCACCCAGGCACCCCACGAGCTGTATCTGAATACAAATTACAGCTCATCTTTCCAGCCTGGGTGTCTGCTCAATAGACAGGCAATGAGAAGCACAAATGTAATCTTAAATTTTCTAGTAGCCACATTAAAACGGTTAAAAGAAACAGATAAAATTAACTTAACAATAGATCAAGCTATTATCATTTCAGCATTGAATGCACATGAAAAACGATGAGATCTTTCGAATTCTACTTTTTACACTAAGTCTTTGACATCTGGTGTGTATTTTACACTTAGGACACAGCTTTGTTTTGGACGAGCCTCATTTCAAGTGTTCCGTGATCTTGTGCCCCAGTGACTGCTATCTTGGTCAGCACGGACCTAAATGTCCTTAGAGCTTCTCCATATACCTTGGAGCATGCATGGGTGTTACGGGAAATAAAATGTTAGACATAAATAATCTGACTACATTATTCCTCTAATGTTTGAGGTTTGGGAAACAACATCCTAGCTGAACATATTCTCTTTCTTTTTTTTTTTTTCAAATAGAAAATCGCTTGCAGTGGTTCTTTCATAATTGTGGCTGCTCAGCTGCCCAAGACCCTATTTCAGTAAGATGTTGCCATTTTCACCATAAGGCAAACCTCTAAGCTGGGAAGCAAACTGATTTTCTCATGTACATGATAAATAGTTGAAATTGAGAAGCCTAGTATTTTCACTTAAAATCTTGTGGTGTCATAGAATACCTATGTAGATTTCATTTGAGGAACTTCATCTGCCTGCAAAGAAATTTTGCACTCAATTAGACAAATAGTCCTCGTAAGTTTCTTTTTTTTTTCTTTTTTCTTTCCATGATTATTATCAAAAGATGATTCATGAACTAGATGTAATAAAGATTGATCCAAGTTAGGAGATAACATCAGCCTGGCCAATGACGGGTTTATGAACTTTGCGTGATTGCATTTTATTTTCCTGATCATGTACCACCTGCCTTTATTTTTGTCACTCTGTGCTCATTCTTATCAGTGCACACACTACCTGAGTGCTCTGTACCTTCTGTAAGTAGAAAAATGTTTGGAAGAGTCCTTTGGGCTGTTTACTAAGGTGACACATGGTTCTTATATTAATGCTCTGGATACATAAATAATAAATCTATTAGCCAGTCACGTATTTTTAGACCTAAGACGTGTCAGACACAGTTATCTTAACAAACTTATCTATCTCCCTCAGAGGCAACTTCACTTAGCTGCCCCACTTAATGCAGTCTCCAAAGGGGACGTCTACTAAGAAAGAGTACCAAGAAAGTGACCAGATGTTTCTCCAGCAAGCTTACAAAACAGCTTCCTAGAAACCACTGTAGGCAAAGCTAAACTATGTCAGTGACTTTAAAATAAAAACTCATGTAATCCACATCACAACCTTATGAGATGAAGGGCGTATTATAACCCCGAGTTTTACAAGTTGGGAAACTGAGGCACAGAAATGCTAAGGAACTTGCCCCATCACCTATCGCTGGTAAGGATTTGGACCAGGCATTCAGGCTCCAGAGGCTGTGCTCTTAACTGCTACCCCATACCACCCTTTCCACTGATATGTGTAAGCAAACCCACATTATTCCCAGCTTGCTTTCTGCTGAGCCTAAAAGGAAAACAGGACCACGTAATTGCATCAAACACACAGGAAATACTTTATTAGCTCCCAGATGGAGAATAGGGTAGAGTAAAAATATTTCAATAGTAATCCACGGCTCTTCTCAATGAGCCCACTCGGGCACTCGTGGCCCCCCAGTCGTGGTAGCGCCTGTAGTCCCCCGGTCTCAGCAGGTACTGCCGTCCCCGATAGTTGGGCAGCTCGTAGAGGATCCAGCAGCCCTCCAGCACGTGGAAGGAGTGGATCTCACTGAAGTGGAAGCGGTCATGAAGCGAGGAGCAGTCCTCCGTGATCTCTACCATCTGGCCTCTGTAGTCCTCTAGCTCATAGATCCTGATCCTGTGCGAGCTGGTCTGTGGGTTTGGCAATCAGCAGACGAGGAAAAGTCAAAAACCTAGCCCTTCGCAACCAGCCACACAGCCCACAGGGGGATTGGGCATCTCTTTATCTTTTCTATATCAAAAGTGACCAAATTAAAGGAGACTACCAATACCAGGGCTGCTGTGTACAGTTGGGTAGGTTGTATACTGCAAAACTCAAAAAAAAAAAAACAAAAAACAAAACCAAAACCACCATTCACATAGACCATGATATGGATGAATATGTGAATGGTGCTCCCTAGGGTTTTTTGGGAGGACACAACCTTTATGAAGCATACACACTGGATCCATTTACTACCATTCTTAAGTAACAATTTGCATACAATTGTTTTGCTCTATCCTTCATGGACTTTTGGTGGTCCGGGGTTCTCCTTGGATGATATAAAAATAATTAGATATTAAAATAAAAAGACAAACATATCGCTAGCAAAAGGTGTTATTTTGAATCTTGATAGCATTAGAAGAGGCGAGGGAGAAAGGAAGTCAGATTGCTTTCCGGAAAACGAGGCACAGATGCGCTGTGGCGGTTCCTTAGTCTCTTCTGCTTTAAGCCCTGCTACTCTAACATCCTGGAAAGCAAGAGCCATCACAGGGATGAGGCCTCTGTTCTCAGCTCTAACGTATTCGCAAAACAGTTTTAGGTCATTAATAAAAAGGGAAGCTCAAGATCATGAAGGAGGCCTGCTCAGGACCAAGGGAGTATACAACCTTTAGAAAAATGGAAAGTTAGGCTGTTTGTCCTGAGCAAATCCTGCCTGTCTTTCCTTGAGCGCTTGCTCTTCTTTGATCTGCCTTCCCAGAGGGTGCCGATTGTCTCAATGTCTTCCTGCTCCCACCACTGAGCGCTCTTTAGAAGTTCTCACAAGCAGTCGTCCTGCAGTATGAAACACTGCTAATAAGGTATCTCCCACGGTTGGGAAAGGACCCACGTGTACATCATTTAATTTGGCCCTCACAGCAGCCCGGAGCACGTGGAGCAACCATTCTAGCCTTTTCTTCTTTTACGAGAAGCTAATGACTGGAGCTTTAAGTCTGTGATTAGAAAAGCCCGGACGGGGAAGGAGAAGCCCGGATTCTCAGGCTCCTCGTGCTCGTCTGGGTCCATCAAGGCATTACACCCCCTGAGGGGGTTTCACACTTCGCAGAAGTGGTACATTTTCCAGGGGACTGTGTCATAGATTAGAGAATCCCCAACTGTGGGATTTCAGGCTGCTGGGGCTTGATTTGGGGAACAGTGGGTTCTGCAGAAGCTGCCAGAATCACCTTGTTGGTTACTTGTTCTGACTGAACAAAAACCGGAACTTGATGTTCATCATCATAATAGTTAATATTCAGGGGAAGTGGTAGCTCGCCATGTGCTAGGTACTCTCCTTTCATCTTTATTCCAACCCTATGAATTAGCTACTTTTATTGCCCCATTTTACAGATGAAGAGAGAGAGAAATAGCCCAAGGAACTAGCCCCAGGCCACCTGATAAACCGGTATCAACACGCTGCTCCTTCCTCACCTGGGCCATGGACCCCGGGAATTACTGCATTTCTTTTCCCCAGTAGAGGTGAGTTGAATTTTAGCAAAGCAAAATAAACTTTTAAATTAAAAGCATTGCACCACATTTTCAGTGTTAGAAAACCCTAGAGATATTCACAAAGGAAAGGAGAACATAGTTAGAGCCAGCAACAGAAGGCGGCCACCCCGTAGTCTGAATGCCACATCTGGAGC
>NC_138371.1:24672370-24700697 GCF_054177405.1 Leptonychotes weddellii
AGAGGCCTGGCCCCCAGCCCCGGCGTGCGGGGCCCCCTCCCGGCCTGCGGCTGCGCTGGGCTCACCTTCCCCATGGCTGGTGGATGGAGGTCAGTGATGGGCCGCCCTGGCGCGCGCGACTATATAGCAGGAGGGTTGCTGCGTTGGCAGGAACAACACAAAAGGGGCCCGCGGGGTGAGGAGGGGATTTTCTCTCTCTTTTTCTACATAATGACTGCGGGGGTGGGGTGGGGGACTTATTGTATGTTTTTTCTTAGACTCGCCAGTGTTTTCGAATTGATGACCCGCGTTAAAACTGTCACTTGATGCCTCTGGGGCCTTTAAATGAAGCCTATTTAGGAATTTGGAACTGAGCAAAAGCCCTTAACCTAATTAATAATTGCAATGAAATATTTTAGTTATCTTTTTAAACTTCAAGGCGATCTAGAGCCAGGTAATGACTGAGTCTGAGGTCAGAATGGACCCCAGCGTGAGACGTTTCAATTTGAGAGCATTTTCTTGGTGTGAGAATCTGGAACATGGGGAGGAACCTGCCTTCTCCATAGTACGTTTAAAGTAAGATGGAATTTCCCTGTAAGAGGAAGGACCTCTCCATGACCCTACGGGCTGACAAGCGGGTACAGCAGATATTGCTAACACTTGAGGAAGGGTGATGGGGCGTTGGCCCTTGAGGAAGCCGGGTTTAGGCACCGGCTTCCACTCTGCTCCCTGGAGACTGGGCTGGACCAGGGTCCTCTCCAGGGCCTCAGCTGGGGTGCCTGTCACTGCACAGGCGTGGAGACCCACTTTTGAAATTCATGAGGTGACTCACTGGTGGTTGCCACCCACAGGGTAACTTTCTACTTAACTAATAACTTTGTTAAGTGCTAAGCTTATTTGTTTTGATCTAGCTGCTAGTTAATGTGCAAATGTAACAAAATTTTAAATCCTACAATCTTACGAAGCCTCTGCCTTCTCTACCTTTCCCCTCCCTGGGCAAGCCCTGCTTGCTTGGCTGTTAAGGCTCTGACTCCAGAGGCTGGAGTCTTCTTTCCTCCCCAGCAAGATCAACCCACCCTCCCCCAGGAGCTCCTGGTGCCCTATTCTCTTTAAAGCAGGCTTTCCAACCTCAGCACTATTTGACATTTTAGACCAAAATGCTCTCTGCTGTGGGTAGCTGTCCTGTACATTGTAGGTAGGATATTTAGCAACATCCCTGTGTGTTACCCACTGGATGCCAGGAGCACTCCCCTCCCTCCTTCCCCACGTTATGACAACTGAAAATGTCTTCAGATATTGCCAAACATCCCTGTGGGGGACAACCCCACCCTCCCTCATTGAAAAAGTACTCGTCAAAAAGTGCTAGCCACATGCCTAACATTCTCACCATTGGTTACCCCACTGCATTAACGGGATGGTTTGTAGGCTGTCAGGAACTGTAGGAATTCCTCAGAGATGCTCTGGAGTCACTCAGACAGCAAGTAGAAGGGAAAGGCGGAGTGCCCCTGATCTTCTTTCCCCACTTCAACCAGAGCATTTCACTGGTATCTGTTTTATATAAACCTTATTTGAAAACAGAGGCTTTTTACTAGGTAATAATAATAAAAATAAATAAATATTTGAAAACCATTGGTTTTAGGTATTGTGACACAATGCCCTTTAAAATGCAAATGCCTTGGGGCACCTGGGTGGCTCAGTCATTTTAGTGGCTGCCTTCTGTTCAGGTCATGATCCCAGGGTCCTGGGATCAGGCCCTGTATCGGGCTCCCCACTCAGCGGGGAGCCTACTTCTCCCTCTCTTTCTGCCCCTCCCCCAGCTTGTGTGCTCTCTCCCTCTCTCTCAAATAAATTAATAAAATTAAAAAAATAAATAAATAAAATGCAAATACCTTACCTACTAACCACAGAACATAATAAAATTGACATCCTTTTATGTATCAGTGTAAATGGATTTCCCAGGATAGCTAGCTAATTCCTTGTGAAAAGATCTTGAGAGAATGAAACATAGGCCTGATAGATTTTGTTGTGATAAAGTCTGGAAACATTGGATCATGGCACCATGCCAAAGAGAGCAGGAATGAGGTGGATACCACATGGAAAGTTCTGGACAACCAGAGATTAGCTTATGAACAGTGGGCCCAGGAAATGGGGTTTGAAAAGCTGGCAAAGAGAATGTGCTAAAACTGGTCTGGGACAAATTCACAGTCTGGTCCAGAAGCTGATTTCAGTTTGGGGCTCTGGTTTGAAGGTTTTTAAATGGTCCTTTATGCTCATTATTTGAAGATGGAAATTAGGGATTTATTGGTTTGTTTATTTTTCTTAACTTGTTGAGGATTAAGTCAGTTATTCATATGCTTTTTAAATTTCAACTTTACCCTCTATCTTCTGAAATGCAAAGCTTAGAGCTGAGTAGATTCCTTTTTAACTAAAACTTTCCAGGAGACTGAAAATGAATAGCATCAATTTATATATTAGTTAGGAAATCAGGTGAAAGACTTTATTACTGTATGATCAGAAAAAGACAAGTAGTGTGGAGACACTGGGCACAAACCTTAGCAAGAATATAATGTTTCATCCCACCTGCCCCCAAAGTTGGCACTTGAGTTTTATCTCCAGTCTTTTTGGGAAAAAAACAAAACACGAAAATCAGTCCACTAGAAAACAATGCAGAGTAAAATGGGAATTAAGCGCTGTAAAATAAAGCATGCAGTACTAAGTACAGCAAGAGAATATGAAGGGCGCCTGGGTGGCTCAGTTGGTTAAGCGACTGCCTTCGGCTCAGGTCATGATCCTGGAGTCCCGGGATCGAGTCCCGCATCGGGCTCCCTGCTCGGCGGGGAGTCTGCTACTCCCTCTGACCCTCCTCCCTCTCATGCTCTCTGTCTCTCATTCTCTCTGTCTCAAATAAATAAATAAAATCTTAAAAAAAAAAAAAAGAGAGAATATGAAAAACTTGAATGACCAGGCTCTTTTTCTAAAGGCTTACAGCATGTTTTCCCAAAAAGATGTGGTGAACTTTCTTCCAACTGACTGCTTTATTATTTGAGCCTTTTGATCAGTGTTTATGTTCCCCAAACAAGCATCAGATGATGAATTTCCTAGTAATTGTATTCTTTCCTGAAGTATTTTTAAGGCCTCCTGAGGATTAAATATTAGAGCCAACAAATTATATTTCTACTGTAAATCATAGGCTATACAATGAAATTCTGTAATTGACTTTGTTTCCGTAAGAGGCAGTGGCAGTCCCCCAACACTGATCACAGAGAAGTACCAAGGTTCTCAAACGAGCTATGCCGAGAAATACCAAGTCCTATTAGCCTGAACAGTAATCAGCTGAAGCAGGAGTGACTCTCACAGGTATCGTTTATCAAGATCTTACAAGCCATCTGCAATTTAATATAGCTATTTGCTTTTAGTAAATTTGTAACATTCATGCTAATAGCAGAACATAATTCAAAGACAATTCACCCTTGATCAGTTTGTGATAGCAGATGTGAAACACAGACTATACAAAACTTGGGTAAAAAAATCCACCAGCATGCTGAAAGAGATGCTAAAAATAAAGTAAAATTTCCAATTTCAAGTCAGGAAGAAAAAGAAGAAGAGGTACATTGCATCCAATGGATTTAAAGATATTTGAATTCTAAATACATCTGTGATTTTATATTATATATATAAATACTGAAAAAGAATTCTGACCTCATAATGCCTGAGGAGAAAATAGTTACAACTAAAGATGTAAGATTATTTTTCCTATTTTGAAGTTGCAAAACTATTTTCTTTTTGCCAATGGATTGAAATGTAATACATTTTAAATATCTGATTTCAAGTAATTCAATAAAGCCGAGAGAAAATAAATCTAAAAAATACTCAGGGAGCAAGATTGCTGAATATTTTTTATTGGAAAAAAATTTAGCCATTACCTTTCTTTACCAAGGAGTCACTAACTGTTAAGCCAGGAACAATAGCACACTTCTGACTAAAAAAAAAAAAAAATTAAGGCCTAAGCAAAATAAAAACATACGCCAATGAATATTACAAAAAAGTCATGATTCTTATCTTGCCTTCCATTTTTTTGTGCTGTTGTCATTCATGTCTAAGAAACATCAGCCCTTTGACAGAATATAAATAAGAAAATCAAATAATATTGTAGCCCAGAAGAAATCTTTGTCAATTGTTTTCTTTTTCCTCGAAGAGCTTTTTGTATGTCAACATTAAGTGAGTAGTTATGTAAATCAAGCCTCAATAAAATAGTCTGCATATTTTTTCTGAGAAGGAAGTGAAAAAAATACTTATATAGTTGGCCTAGATATCTAAAAAATAGCAGAGGTTTTTTTTTTTTTATTTGTTTGTTTACAATAGGAAAACTCAAAATATATTAGCTGCTAGAACAGAAACTTCATACAGCATTCTAAAATTAAGCAATGCTGGCTGCTAAAACCCCACAACAGAATGTGTGACACTATATTTGAAAACATATAGGTTGTGATGTATACTAATATAATGTATAACTAAAATACATTTCGTATATAATTAGAGCTATGGTAGTAAGTAACTCGCAAAATCTCTCTGGTTTCCTTTTTCTACAAAATGAGGGTGCTCAGTTTAGAGATTCCAGAGACTTTAGAGGTCATCTGTAACACGTAAAATTCTATTCATCACTAAACAAGGAGAGATAAGTATCAGCAAGTGCAAAATAGCAAGACTGGTTTTACAATTCTTTTTTATTTTAAACTGAAAATTAGGATACCAAACAAAAGATAGGCTAGACTTGCTGTTGTTTTCTCAGATTATTATTTAGTTTAGCAGATAAATTAACTGTTCATTCATATGCAAATGACCTTAACAGGGAACTATTGATCCTTAGAGAAATTTATTTCAAGGACTACTATCATCATAATGTCGAGACAATTAACTCACCTTAAGAACATAAAAAGAACATAAAGCAGCAGCTAAAATAATTGAATATTTCTTTCCACAGTCCCACTCTAGTTAATACCTAATTTCTAAAATCTGTTTTAAACATGTCTTCTTCCTATTATTTTTAAATCATTTCCAACAGGACAAAGTACACCTCAACTCTCTAAACTGGAATTAAATCGCCATCATTACAAAACTTTCTCAATAGAGAAGTTAAACTTTATTCTTTTACTATTATGATTCAGAAAGAAAAGTTTACTCTTACTCAATGTTTATACGATTCTTTGCCCAGTACCATTCTAAGTGACTGGAATATATCACTGCACAAAATATGCAGAGATCCTCACCTTCTCGAATTTTATTATAGCCAATGGAGTTAGATTCTGAAAGTAGACAAAATAACTAAATTATTTTTTTAAATTTCTTTTTAAGTAGGTCCCATGCCAAATGTGGAGCCCAACAGAAGGCTGGAACTCACAACCCTGAGATCAAGACTTGAGCTGAGATCAAGACTTGGACACTTAACCGACTGAGCTGCCCAGGTGCCCCACTTAAATGTGATGTGTTATGTGAAAGCTGGTTTTCCACACTGGATGGCAGGATCATGAACGAATATTGTCCCTCTGAGAGCTCCTATAACCATTGAACCTGCTTTTTTCTATAGTTGATTCAGCATTATGAAATATTCTTATGCCACTCTGTTGTCTTTTTACCTCCTTAGATTCTGGTAAAAAAGCTACTATCATTCCTATGTTTATTCCTCAGGATAAAATGTGTCTCTTTTCTCTGATGGCATTTAAAATTTTCCTTTATTATTTGGTTTCAGCAATTCAATTACTTTATGCCTTGGAGTGGTTTTACTTTTGTTTATTCTGCTTCAGGGTCATTGATCTTCTTGGATCTGTACATTAATAGTTTTCATTAAATTGAAAGTTATAAGTCGCAATTTTTTCTAATATTTTTTATACCTATCACCTTTTGGGGTCCCAAGAAAACACTTATTAGACTGCTTGATATTGTCCCCCAAATTACTCAGGCTCTATTTTTTTCAATCTTATGCCTCCTTGCACTTTATTTTAGCATACTTTATACTGCCATATCTTTGAGTTCATTGATCTTTTCTTCTAAAGTATCTAATATACTATTGGTCCCATCCAACGCACTTTTCATTTCAGATACAATGTGTTATATCTCTAGAGGTTCCCTTGAGCCTTTTTTATAACTTACATTTTTCTACTCTTTATGTTCATTTTTCTCTACCATCTTTAACTTATAGGACACATTCATAATAGCTCTTTTTTAAGTATCTGTGTCTGCAATTCCATCAGTGCTATTATTTCTGGGTCTGTGTCCATTTACTGGCTTTTATTATAATTATAAATTATATATATAATATATATTATATAAAAATTATAATTATATATATATTATAATTATAAATCATATTTTCCTGCTTCATAACATGCCTAAAAATTCTTTATTGGGTGCCAGACATTGAGAATTTTATATTTTGGTGATGGGTTTTTTTGTGTGTGTGCATTCATTTGTTTTGTTTTTTTACATTCCTTTAAATAATCCTGCTCTTTGTAGTTGTGTTGCATGAGTCAGGTCAGTTAGAACCTTTAAAGGAACATTTAAAGGATTACTTTTAAGCTTTCTGAAGACTGTACCTCTGCTGTATATTATGCCTTTTTTTTTGCTTTTTTTTTTTGCTTTGTCTGATGGGAACAGGAACTGTAACTCTTCCTGTGTGATATTGGAAATCCTGTTGGCCCTTAGTTACAAAGTGCCTAGAAATTTGAATTCGTGTAGGGCTTAGCACAAACTGAATATTAAGGTGCATTATGTGCAGGATCTCACTGATTCTGACAAAACTTTTTTTTTCCATTTTATAGATAAGACCAAAGCATTGTTGTATTATATTACTTCATATAGTTGTTCTAAGGATTTGATGTGAAAATAATCTAGTAAATTGCCTAACTCCTAGGTACTCCAAAGCTTCTCCTATTGTCATTGATTATCCAAGTTAATGGCCATGCAGCCAGTTTAGAGAAGTGTCTTCCATGATTTGAGTAAATATCCAAATAAGAGACTCCATTGCCTGAAGAGCATCAGGCAAGAGCAGGGGGAGTCTCCCATTGTCAGCGGAGCTTATTACACTAAGCACATTTATCCACCCAGCAGACCCAGCATTCTAGAATATGATTTTCATTTTTACGATGAACTGTTGCAAGTGAAATTGAGAATTTTCTGGTCAGGGACCTCGGAAGTTCCTCTAGTGCCTCATCCTCTTGCGCTTTTGGAAGTGTGCATGTACCTTAGCTTAGGGAGATGATTTTCCTTTTTAAACTCTTGTGAAGAATTCTCAAGTTCCTTTGGTAAAACATTTGATACCTTATAATAGTTTAGGTCAGGGAACACCTCCTTGAGAGTCAAACTTATTTTTTCCATGTTCAGTAGAAAGAGACCATGTTGATATGTGCCATTTCAGAATTAGAAAGGACTTTGGGAGTTATTTGGATGAAAGTTCTTATTTTGCAGATGAGGTCCAGAGAATTTGTATCAGAATCCAGACCAGATGTTGGTTTTCTTTAGTTTTAGTTCAATGCCCTTTCCAATATGTTATTCTGTCTCCTTATAGCTAAACAGAGCCCCAAAATCTAAATGGAGGTGCTGTTTATGGATATTGATGTAAGTTACCATGAAATAGGTGTTCAGAACATCATTCTTCTTCATTTATTAAAACTAAACAACTTCCTGAATATTAGAATACAAGGTTCTACTAATTGCTTTTTAAGGAAAAAGAGGTGTCAGTCCAGCAAACTACTGATGTATTTTTGTAATAGCAATTGTTAGAGTAGAGAGTATGAGTTGCTGTGGTTGAAATGAAGAAATCCTGACAGATATAGAAAGAGGATAGCTAAATCTTCCTTACAGTGCCATACAATTGTACATACACATTTCTTAAGAATGACCTCAGGCCTGAAATTTATGGAAATCACTACTCCCACATTATGATATCAGCACACAAATGCTTTTTAACACTTGTATTCTATATTTTGAATGGTGATAATAGAGTGGATTTGAAATACAAAAAAACAAAAACAAAAAAACCTACTGATGTATCTTCCCCCAGTTTATCTCCATTCATAGTAGGAAAGGTGGCACATTGGTATGTCTTCTGTGTAACTTTCAAAAAGTTTCTAGAATACTCACTGTTACCACTCAACAGTGTTACAATGTCAAAAAGAAAAAAAAAAAAAAATGCTGGAGAAATGAACCTGCCAGGCACAGGTCCACATACATTTAAGAAAATGAATAAAATGTTTTCTCAAAGGAAAGGAATAGCTTGTCAGTGTTTCAATTAAGTCAGTCCATTAATGTCATAAATGTTCTCTTCCACACAAGAAACCAAATGAAAGAAGCTTTGTAATTATCAAAGGAATAAGAAGTTCTGGGGGCTCCATATTATTATCTATATTCCTGGTCCAGAGAATAATTACTCTGTCTTCAGTGGGTGCCCGAGTACAAAAAAGCTAATAATAGGAAGAAAATAAATAGAGCTGTAATTATTGAGTATTCCTCAGAACAGGTGAAAGCCTCTACCAGGGGAAGATCTTGTGTTTTAAACAGTCTGTTTTGGACAGACAGTTCTAGGATTTTAAGTGTCACCATATGGCCATTGAGTACCTCAGTTTCATTAACTATAAAATAGATATGGTAATATGATATCAAAAATTATTGACAAAATAGAATGCAGATAGGATACATTTGAACACAAGTAATACCTGACTCACACTGGAATAAATAATGACATTTATCTTTACATAAATGTAAGGCACTCTAGAAAAGTATTTCCCTTAGGGAAATACCATATTTGATTAGCATTAGCCTAGGTTCTGGGGTATGTGGGAAAGAAATTACTATGGAACTGGATGAGATGAGAATTATCTTTTCCTTAGTCATATCAGTGTTATTGGAGAGGGGTGGATTATCTAAATCCCATCATTACTCTGTTAAAAAAGAGCAAGTTTGAATAGCTGCTGGTTTATGTCCATTACAAGTGTGGCTATGCCGTTAAAATAATGAGAGTTAATAACATTCTCGGATATTTTGTAAAACATTGGCAAATTTAATTTGAATCTTCCTTGAGCCGTTCCTTGTAGATAGTTCAATTAACATATTAAAAAAAATAATATCCTTTAAATCCTTTAAATGTCAACCTCCCACACAATGACACTTATTGTTCCATTATCTTTCTCTCAATATTAATTAATTAATTTCTATCTTATTTGTTCTGCTGAAAATATTGGACAGATCATAACCTATATTTATTAAATTAAAAATAAAAAAGTAGGATTCATGATTTTTGCTTTTGCTCAAAGTTGTTTCTCTTTGTCAAGCTTAACTGAAAATCTAGTAAGAATAAGGTAAAATGAAGTTACCTGAAAGACACAGGGACAAACTACTGTGAAGGTAAGCTTTCAGATCACCTACAGTTATGCAAATAATTTATGATTATTTGTTATATTAGATATATAGTATACTATATTATTATCTTATAGCATTATATATTTCTATTTATAATTTCTGATTATTATAGGGTAGGGGACTAATGAAATCAATTAGAACATACTTTTGTTTTCCTTGAAAAACTGCCAGAAAATATTATCCATGGAAGTTTGGAAAATTACATTTGCAACCTCTGGAAAGCACGTATAAAGCAGCTGAAGAAACGAATTCTGTTTTTTTAAACTTAACTTACACTAAACAGGTCAGACTTCTGTTTTCCTGACTCTCCTAAAAATGGGGACCTTACAGAGCATGTGGGCAGCCTAGAAGCAAAGCAGTAGGGACAGGAAGGTATTAGTGAGCAGCCTAGTACTTAGATTGTATAAGTCAGTCAGGGAAGAGTTCAAATTCAGACCTGCTTTTGTAAATAACGTTTTACAGATAAGTTTCTGTGACTGAAGTTTTGCAGTCTACCAAGTTGTTAGTTAGCTATTCCCACATTAGTGCTTATCCCTTTTATTCCTTCCGCACCAACCAAGGTTCAGATGCTTTTATTCCTAAACCAAAAGCAGAAGATATACCCTGCTATACCCTTCAAGCATGACTTCTCTCTTTTGTCAGTGAGGGCTCTGGGAAAATGTAGACTTAACTCAGAAACACAGCATAATCATAAGATAAGAAGGTAAAGAAAGAAGAATCAATAAATTATCTTGAATGAATACATTTTCTAACTTTTCCTGCCTGATACTTTTTTTTTCCCAAAATTCTCATTTTGAACTTCAGTTTGCCATATGATACTACCTGAATTTCAACATTTCCCCACATTTTTCAGTGTAACAAATAAAAAAAGAGAGCAAATAAAACCTTCCACCACAGGGCACCTGGGTGGCTCAATCAGTTAAGTGTGGGACTCTTGGTTTAGGCTCAGGTTATGATACATTTGGGGGATTGAGCTCTGCTTGGGTCCCTGCTCAGCATGGAATCTGCTTTGGATTCTTTCTCCCTCTCCCTTCCCCTCTGTCCTCCCAGCTTGCACTCATTCTCTTCTCTCTAAAATAAAAAAAGTCTTTAAGAACAAAACAAAACAAAAAAACCCACAAACAAAAAACCTTCCACTGCCATGCCTTAGCCAAACTAGGAAAGAAAGCATATTACTTACTTTAAATTACCTCTAAGCAGTGAATCAAAATCCAAATCCCCAGATTTCACACCTGCACAGAAAGTCGTCAGAAATGTTCAGTGTGTTTGGAAAAGGGGAGTCAAGTGTGGAAAGCCTGGGGGTGGGCAGCAGTGATTATACACAGGTACAGTCAACCCTCCAAACCAGCAAGTGCAACCCTGGGAGAGAAAGTGCTAAGAGAAGGTTGGGCATGTCAGAGCCCTGAGCATGGCAACAAGGAGGTGGAAATGCACAGGCTATGTTGCTTCAAGTGGTGCCCTTGCCTCTGGGATAGAAGAAGTACGCTTTGACAAGGAAAGAGGAGGAGGCCTAGCAGAGGTGGTCGTGAAGGAGAAGTACGTGAGATGGGAAAATTAAGGATCCTGCAGAAATGGAAGACAATCACCCCACCACACACACACACACACACACACACACACACTTCATAACAACAACAACAAAAAAGCACCCAGAAGACATTGCTCTGAACAAGAAGCTTAGTTAGCCTCAAAAAACTGAATAGCTCTCTCTGTTGCTGTTCTGGGCTAGTTGGGAGGGATGGGGATACAAAATGAGCAGGAAATACAGACAACATTCATACAAAATATATGATAAGAAGATAGACGATGATAATCAAGACATTTATTTCAGCAGATAACAATAGTGCAATAACAAACACCTATGAAGAAAACTGAATATATCTCTTAAATGAAAATTAGAGATAGACAAGAAATTGAAGATATAAGAGGCACATTCTGCATGGAGCAGTGGTTGTTATGCACAAACAATGAATCATGGAACACTTCATCTAAAACTAATGATGTAATGTATGGGGATTAACATAAGAATAAAAAAAAGAAAAAGAAAAAGAAAAAGAAAAATATTTTTAAACTTGGAACATTAATGAACCAAATTTTCATTTTCTTTCTGTTAATAGTGATACTCAGTTTCTAAAAGTTGGGGAACAGAGCTATAAATCTTATGTTAAGTATCTCCAGGAAGGAAACATTTAGCAGCTGTGTCCTCCTTCATTAATCCCCTCAGTGAAGCCAACTTTCCTCTTTTACGTAATAGTCAAGGATGGGTCATTGCCCATTAAGTTGTTTTAGATGCTAGCACATCCAGGACTGAGCTGGAATTTCTGCCCAGGAATGAAAGAGGCAATGGAAAAAATCTTCTGTGCTGAGCTTGGCATGATTCTTCAGCAAAAATTGATTGGTCCAAATTGACTAAAGAGCCATCAGGCTAGTGAAGCCATAGTTGAAGGGATTAGAAATGTCTAGCACATAGCAAAAGACAGCAAAGCAGGAACATCATAGCTGTGTTGAAATATAAGGGATATCATTGTTACGTATGAGTCCACGTGCAGAACTGACAATATGACTGAAGAACAGGAAGACTGATTTCAGCTCAAAGTAGGAGAACTTCTAACAAGTTAGGCTGCCCAGAGCTGGCATGGCATACTTTATGAGGGAGTACTCTTCTGGGAGAGACAAATGAACATGCTATGTTTCAACAGTCAGCATGAAGAGATAGATAGGATTTATGTCTGACAAATGGCTGGACTATGTAGCTTTTAAGAACTCTTAACACCTTGAGATGCTAGGATTTCCAAAAATGGTTAATTAACCCAAGAAAATATGTGAACTGCTCAGTCCTGGTTCCAGAGAAAGGAGAAAATTAGTCTGTATTCCTCAAGGTATCTAAATCCAAGCTTGTAATGAACAACTGGAGCCAACTAAAGGAGCTAAGGCAACTCTATTGTGTACAGAGTTTTTAGTAATCCATTTCTCAGGTTACATTCCCTGTCAGCAGAACACTCTGAGAATTGTGAAGTGGAAGAGAAGGTTGGAGGTTCTGGAGAGACAGTAAAGAAAGCCATGACTCCACTTCTGCCCACTGAGGAGCACAATGTCATGATTCCAGGGCCAAAACTTTGGAAAGATTTTGGTCTCCCTCAATGAACAGTTCCCATCTCATGCTCCCCATCTTTATATGTGAAGTTCAAATACAATTTCGTTCCTCCAAATCCCATAAACATACATATGTGCTAAAAATTCAGAGGTTCGTTTAAAAAATATTTCTAACTACAGAACTCTGGATAACTTTATCAAAGTTGAATTGTTCTTGTGTGTGTGTGTGTGTGTGTATGTGTGTTTCTTCTTAGTGACTTCCCAAAGCACCACATGATTCCTTAAGGTTTTGTGGGAGAAAGGATATGTACTAATTATTTAAAATAATTTAAAAAAATAATTCTGTGTATCAGTCTGCTTTTCCTGTCGTATATAAAAGCAAAGTTTCTCTCAGTGTAAGGCATGCAAACGCAGGTCTGTAAGGCTTGTTTTGATCAAGCACAAAACCTTAATACATGAAGGAAGCTGGCTGTGTATCAACAGGAGCTAAGGTGCCCCCACCACAAAACACTTGCCTGATGACCTTGCTTTTCAAACACTGTACAGGTCTAGAGGCCCAAACTAAATACTGAAGGCTGGTTGACCTAAGGGTCACTGGTTTGCAACAAGAAGGTTTCTAATATATCTTTCTCCCCAGAATTGAAATGAGGAATTTCCTTGCAAGAAAATTTGGCTAAGGTTCTCAAAGGAGGAGGTATAGCAAAAAATCCCCAACAAAAAATGGCTGTCAATTAAAAGGCTAAATGAGCTCTGCTGTGGCTTTCCCCATTTAGCTGCCCCCACAGTTCATGATCATGTGCTCCGGACTGTGCAGTGATGGTCTTGGAGTGTTGCAGCAGAACGAGGTTTGGGGATATGCAGGATATTCAGGGTCCTCACTTTTACAGATTCTGCTGGAGCCCAAAGAGCCTAAGTGACTCTGAGTGACACATGCCAGGCACCTCAGTGAGTTCGAGGCAGGACCAGGTCTAGAACCTAGTTATGTGTCTCAGAATAGCTCATTATTTGATATTAGAGGCTGGCATATCAATTCACTCTTGCTTTTCTTTCCACCAAAAAGAAACTCACTTCAGACGAGTGTCTATGAAAATCATTCATCCACTTGGGTCCCATCCCTTTTGGTCACCCAGGAAGACAGCATCCTTGCTGACAGGTACTTGAAATTAGAATTTTGTTCAGTCTGTTGGCAACAGGATCAGGACGTTAAATAAGAACCAGGTGGTAATTTTGGTGGATGTTGGAAAACAGAGAGATACCTTTTTCTTTTTCTTTGTTTTGTTTTTAACATCTACATAAGTGTTTTTGATGCATTGGGGAAATATTATACTTCTGACATTTTCGCCAAATACAGGCAACCTCTGGCAATACCTGTAATCCTGACTTCCAGATGGTTCTGTGGTCTCTTAGGCAAATACAGTATCATTCAGTCTAATTCCTAGTAAGATTGTCCACGGTAGTACATTTATCTAGATATGTTCCCCATTACCTCCATTGCCTAAGTTAATGACTTTTTCTTTTATCACAGACACTGATTTGATTAAATATTGTGTTTTCTTCCATTACTTGTTGCAGAATTGCAAGATCCAAAAAAATAAAAGGTTTTCTGTTATATTGTATAATCCCCATTTAATAAAGCTATCTCTCCTTCCAATTCATGATGAAGGTGTATTGTTGTGTCAATGAAGAATACGGATTAGATTTTCTTACACCAGATACCAGTAAGTTATATTTTGAAATTTATACCTAAAAGTTTTAGGCACTAGTCTCAAGGCATGTAGATTTTCTAAAAACATTAGAAACATTACTTAGGTCTGTTATTTCTAGTTGTCATGATTCATTCACTCATTAGTTCTTCTCTGAAGAATTTAATGTACTGAAAAATCACATTATGCTTCTTTCTAAAAAACATTAAAAATATTTAAAACTAGAACTGTAAATGTGTTTTGATTTAATTAAGGTCAACCAAACTTTGATTACAGTTGATGAATTAAAAAGGCTCCAGACTTTCATCTGTTGGTCCTGGATGATTTTATAACAATTTCTTTAAATAAGAAAGCTTCAGAAACAACTACCCATATTAGATTCAAAATGTATCAGGCAAACGTCCTCAAAAGTAGGGCATATTTTAAAAAATTGTTCCACTAAAAACAACAAAACACCCTCTCTACTAATGATGTGCTCAGTGTTCAGGCTTCTTCCACTGAGAAAGATGATTTTTAGGAATAAAAGTAGCAAATCAAAGATCGAAAGACAGTGTAGCCTGCACATGGTCTGCAAGGACCTTGGGGGTGCGAGAACTTGTGGCTCTTTGCTGTTCAGCTCAGGGCTTGGGGCAGCTCTAACTGAGTGGAAACACATTTTGACTCTTTGCAATCATCTTTATATCTGCTTTTCCCTCCAGACCCTACGCAATTATGTGGGCTTCATGGATAATGAATGCAACATGTTTCATTTCTTTCACATACTTATAATAAACTATTTGGTGCTTCTCCAAACTATAAATAAATTTGATGCATATATTAATTTGTTGAGCTGTTGTCTGATACTCAAGTGAGGAGCATTCAAAGCTAAGTGTTTTTCAGCGAAAAGAGATCTCAAAACAATCTAACCCAACCTCAGCATTTCATTAAGGAAAAACTCAAAGCCCAAGAAGTGACATGACTTTTCCAAGGTCTCACCATTAGTGTGTGATCTAGCCAAGACTGGTGGTCAGGATTTTTCTTTCCCCTCTTTGGTGTGGGTTTTTTTACAAATCACACAGATTCAGGCTTGGGCCCTGCCCTCTTGAAGATCACTATTTATGGAAAAAAAAAACACCTCGAGAACCCACTCTGTAGACACATAGTGTATGAAGCGGCATGCCCTACACAATTTTTCATTATTTCTCCAGTGGAATATGGTCAGGGGCTTATTCCACTTTTCCCTCATTCCCGAAAAACATCAGAAATGCCAGAAATATGTTGTTTCCATAAACTGTATGAGCATAATTCTAAAAACATACATACTTAAAAATCAAAAGTATAAACTTCATATGGGTCTTGTGGTTGTCATGAGATTGTGCCCTACAGACCACCAACTATTGAGTCATTGGCCAAGGGCCCAGCTGCTACACTCTGAAATTTTTCTCTATGTTCTGTAGAAAACATAGAAAACATGTTTTCTACCTGATGACTGAATGCAGCAGGACTACTCAAGCAGGCCCATTCATGGAAGACACAGAAGTACTGTGATGACTGAATTTGGCTCATGGACTCCCCACTGGTCTTGCTAAATCTTCCATAGACAGTATGGCAGTGTAGGGGGCTACATGCTAGTTTGGGTGCTTCTGTTCATCCCTCTCTCCCCATTTCCTTCAGTCAGGGTCAAAATCGCTTTACAGTTCGACAGGCCTCCTGGTCTTTGTTAACCTGCTTCCCCATCTTCTTTCCTACAGGAATTTCTTCTAATAAAATCTTTGCACATTTCAAGCTCTAGGTGGGAGAGTTTTAAGAATCCTCTCCAGGGTTGCCAGAAAAAGGTCATTCAGCTCCTTTGCTGTTGTTCAGCATCTTTGTTCTTCTTCTTCCTACTTTTTGCCTCTGTTGACAGGCTAGCCACTTCTATCCCACTGGCCTCCAGCCCAGTGGCCTTCCTGTCCATACTTAATATACCTCTGCAGTACATATATCACTAGACCTCAATTTTGCTATACAATTCTGTTTTCCTAGCAGGCTCTTGGTAGGCTGTTCATCTGCCTCCAAGATGTGATTAGAGGTCTTTTAATGGAAGCAGAAGAAAACATTTTCAGGCTATTTCAAACCAGCAGCCATCTTCAGCCATAATTTGGAAAAAGCAATCACATTTGATAAATAGGAGCCTTACAGATCTGTCTTCATAGTAGACATTTTGGATATGAAATGGTAATAAAAATCTCAGAAGTCAAACAATAAGAGCAGAATACAGTGTAAGGAGCTTGGAAATATTAAAGATATTATATGAATTCGAAGCTCTATTATTTACTAAATTACAGGAACAGGAACGAGCCTCTGAGAGTAGGAAAGAAATGTGAAAGAAATCCATGTCTTCTTGGTGACTACATAGAGATGGCCACAGGGCGTCATCAGGGAAATAAAATCACTAGGGTCCAGCAAAAAATAGAAATGAGGAGTTATGAGCAGGTTGTGCAATTTCAGAACAATCACAGTGGGAAAATAATGGCATTCATGTCTATAATACCCCAAGTTATTACTTGGAAAAAGAGCAAATAAAAGACTCGTCTGTGAGATTGAGGGAGGTGGCTTATGTTAATAGCTTGCTATCAAAACATGGGGAAAATAGGCTTCCATAATCCCAGCGTTCTGCCTTATCCTGGAAACATGAATGATATCAGGTTCGTCTGCATTGCTTTTTGTGCAAGACGCTCTATATTTTAAAGATCATTATACCCACAGGATGAAAATTGAACCTGAATTAAAGGAAGCAAAGTAGTTATCAAAGGAAGGAATTTATTCCCCATGGTCATCAATTCCAACATCTATTCAACTTCGACTGAAAAGAAGGACATTATTTTTTCGTAGGTACTTGGATTCTCCATTGGCCTGGCTTCTCTCCTCATTCAATCAAAGACCAGGTTCAATTCATTGGAGCTCCGGCTACCCCAGTTTTGCTTTAGAAAAATCCTCTTAGGAATAGTAGGGATTTTTTTGTGTGTGATTTTCTATGAACATCAAGCTAGTGTGGGTGAAAGATATCATTAATAATGACAGCAAACCAATACTGGGAGATACTGCCTTACTGTCTTTATTTGTATTTTCTCATATATTCTTTGCAACAATTCTTTAAGATATTACCATTATGTTCATTTTATAGAAGTGAAAATTGACATATAGGAGGGTTAAGGAATTAATCAAAATCACACATTTCATTTGTACAAAATCACATCCTATGTGGCATTCATACAATGCCTCATAGGAGGAGGCATGGCCAGAAACTGAGCAATCTAATTCCAGATCCTGCACTCTTGGCTCCAGGATTCTGGGGTTCACACTTTCTCATCATTGTTGCTTTTTAAAATATCCCTTTTCTCTAAAATATTGTTCAAGCTCTCTTTCCAAATGTTGCTTTCCATCTGCTTTCAAATAATCTCAATTCTCTTCAGTCCCAAAAAAAAATGTTCATTTGAATCCACTACTTATATGTAGTCTGTCCCTTATTGCCCTCTTTCCTTCAAGTGCAAAACTCACTGAAGATATCCTCCTCACTTGCTATGTCCACTTCTTACCCCTGCTATGTCCACTTCTTCCCCTCCCCCACCCCATCTCCTTCTAGACAGATCCTGTCCACCCCTTCCTTCAATACACCTCCCCAGCACCTAGATAGCCTTCCCTGTCTGCAACTCCCCATGACCTGCTTACCAAATCCAGGGGATTTATCCTTGAGTTAACTTCCAAAAGCATTTGACACAATGCCCTCTTCATCCAGAGGTTATACCATAAACTGTCCTTTCCTGGATATTTTTCTCTTTCCTTCTAATTTCAGTTTTTCTCTTTTCTTTTTCCACTTCCTCATTATGGGTACTTTCAATGCTCTCTCCTTTGCTTTGGGCATTTCTCTCTATGGTTTCATTTTTTCTGCATGTTCTCCTGACTTGCTCTTCCCCAAATCTACATCTCTACAAGTTGCAACTAAACCAGTTACAAAGCAACTAAATCAGGATCTTTGGGTAGGACCTGACCATCATATATTTTAAAAGCTACCTAAGTGATTGTAATGTACAGACAAGGTTGAGTAGCACTGCAAAGGTCTACGTATCAATATTTTATTTTTTTTAAATTTTTTTATTTTTTAAAGATTTTATTTATTTATTTGAGAGAGAGAATGAGAGACAGAGAGCATGAGAGGGAGGAGGGTGAGAGGGAGAAGCACACTCCCTGCTGAGCAGGGAGCCCAATGTGGGACTCGATCCCAGGACTCCAGGATCATGACCTGAGCTGAAGGCAGTCACTTATCCAACTGAGCCACCCAGGTGCCTCCATATCAATATTTTAAATCAATTTTTTTGTTAAGAGAGCCAGTCATTACACAGATTATAATGAAATCAGTGTTACAACCAGCAGAACATGGGGAGAAAGAGACCCTATGAGAGGAATGGCTCCTGTTTTTAATGGTCCTTCTGCAATTAGCCAGAGCATTCATCATTTTAGTTCAGCAAATACATGATCTCACCATCCAATGAACACTGTCCCTCTTGTATACCATCTTACTAGAGAGAGGAAAATTGTCTGCTTACTTGATGTTCACAGACAGAGACTCTCAGAATACATGTTTTCCTGAAACTTCAGGGAGATGGGTGTGGTTTGCCGTGCCCAGTAGAAACATTTATAAAGAGAATGTTATATAAAATATCACATTGTAAACTATCTTTCAGCTTACCCTACAATCGTGTTTCATTGCTTTCTAAGATCTTCACTTATCTCCTTTGGGAAACTTCTTCCTTTGGCGTCATCCAAATGCCATCCTTCCCCCTTTATTTTACCGGGCAATTTAGCTCTGAAGTCCCTTCTCAGCTACAAGCCTAACTTTGAATCCCAAAAAGCTCTACTGTGTCCTGCCATCCAGGCTTCTGCCTTTTAGTAGAAAAAAAAAACTGGAAGAGGCTTAGAAATTTTCATACTCTCCCACCAGTGCCTCTAGGAAAGCAACTTCTTTGTCCATTAATACAAACCATGTGATTTGCTTTAGAAGAAAAGGAGTCACAGGGGTGCCTGCGTGGCTCAGTCAGTTAAGTGTCCGACTCTTGATCTCAGCTCAGGTCTTTGATCTAAGGGCTGTGAGTTTGAGCCCCGCATGGGGCTCCATGCAAGGGTGGAAACTACTTAAAAAAAAAAAAGAATAAAAGGAATCACAATCAAATTTGGTTGAAAATATGAATCTTTCTCTGACAAAGATTTGTTTTCACACATGGATATAGAAAATGTGAACAGTGTTCTTCTGCAAGGAAAGGAGTATGGAATTTCATGCTTTATTATATTGTCAGGTATTTTCTAAATATTTTATAATGCATATAAATTTTATAAGCAGAAAAAAACCACATGAGTGAAAACATACTCTCATCCTATTCTGTTACCTCTTGTCTGTTTCCAAATTGTTGCCAGATGGTTCCACTAGACTGATTAGAACTCATCCATCCCCCAGACCTCCCAGGCCCACTTTCTCTCCCACCACTTCCTTGTGGGCTCCTTCCATGTTTTACTTATTTCTCACTTTCTCATTTCACATTTTCTCATTTCTCATTCATGCATCTATCCGTGTACCCATTCTGTAGATATTCCTTGAACTTCATTACAATAGACACCGGGCTTGGCTATGTAACCAGTCAGTACAATCAATAATTTTCTTCTTTTTAAGTGTCTACCTACAATTAAAAAAAAAAAAAAAAAGAGTCTCTGTGTTCAAATTCTAGCTCCTTCACTTTCTAGCTACGGAACCTTGTGCAAGTTACTTAACTTGCCTGCAAAATAAGGAATATGATTCCCAGCTTACAAGGTGGTTACAAGGATAAAATGCATTAACGTGTATGAAATGCTTAGAAAATAAAGTAGTGCATAATAAGAGTTCAAAGAGTTTTACCTCTTAATAATCACAATATTACTTTCACTGTGCTGTTATTATTCGGTCTGTTTTTTCATCTGGTGTTCTCCTGTGGGCTGATGACGAGTCCTCTGTGCCAATTGCTTTCTGGGCTATGCCTTTCCTGTCACAATGCTTCGTCTGCCTTTGCTGTTGAAGATGAATACTGTTTGTATAATGGTGTTAGTCAGTTATCCTCTCAAATGCTTCACGTATACAATAGGGCAGGTAGTACCTACTGTGCAGGTTGTTGGGGCTGTTGTGTGTGGTAGGTATTCAACAAATGAGAGCTACAACTTTTGTTCAAACCCTTAGATGTCATATTTGTTCCTCTAGAATAGACTTCATCACAATGCCTCCAGCTGCGCTCATTCCCATGTGGGATTCACATTCTCACCTTCCCTAATCCGTTCGTCAGCTTGAAATCACACCTAAGTTATCGTTCTGTGCTCCCTGATACCTGTCTATTCCAAATCCCAATGCTTTTGCAGGTTACCTCTAAAATAGTCTTTCTAAAACATTATAGTGTCCTGTCATTCCCCTGCACATTAACAATCCAACTCTAATGTCTAGTTATGGAAGTAAAGTTTTTGAATCGTTTGTCTATTACCACATTCCACAAAAATGGACAGATATTCACAAAATTTGGAAGGTATATTTGGGATGATCTGATTTAAAAATCTGCACGTGTAGTTAAACGCAATCAATCAGGACACCTTGAGACAGCCAATTTTAGGACACTTACCAATGACAACAGAGTATCCTAAAATGTGAAGAATATTCTTGGTGTGATATCACTTAAAATTGGCTCTAGGCATATAGCAAATTCACTTTAAGAATTCTTAGTGAACACCTCATATGGATTGGTACTGAACTGCTGAAATTAAAGAACAATTAGAGACCATTCAGTATTCACATGCTATAGAGAGAGAAACCAAATCAAACCAAACAAAAACAGTGTTTTGTTTTGTTTTTTTTCTTTGACCTACCATAAGAAACCACAAGGTCGGAAGGTTTGGATTGCTAGTGTTGGTTCCCAGTCAACCTGTTTGTCACATAGACAACTCCTCCATGTGGTACAGTCAAAAATGAATAAAAATGGAAGTGCCTTTCACATATAAGGTTGGTTAATGATTTCCCCAAGTGTCATTAGGCAAGCCAATTGATTCACATATAAAAAATTGATTTCCCTCAAAGGATGCTAGAAATAAAATTTAAGCCTCTAGGCAGAAGTACTCAGCCAGTCACTTGTGGGTGTTTGGAAATAAAGGCCCTAACATCAAAGATTTTGATTCAGCAGATCAGGGATGGCACCTGGACCAGAGATTTTAAAGAAATAGTGAAAGTAAGACATATGGATAAGATCTAATTACCAAGCTCCTTGAAATGAGTAAGACTGCTGCTGTGTGAATTCATTCTTAGCAGGGGCTATATTTGAAAGAATTCTTCTCTTTGCTTCAGAGTAAGTTTGTACATGCAACACTAAAATCATTCTGGCATTTATTGCTTTTAAATGAAGAAAGTTTGTTTTTTTAAAAAAATACACATTTCAGAGCAGAAGTCTTAAAAATGAAGTATATTGAGAGTTATTTTAAAAAGAACTATACCAGAAGAGGAAAAAGAGTCTATAATGCCATTTTAGCATAAACTCCAAGGATTGAGTAAAAAAATAAAGGGATATAGGTTATGTTTAAGTTGCGCTAACTGGCTACATTCTCTAAGGTGGAGACAAAGCCTGAGTTACTGGTTAGATAGAATCCTAGGGAAGGTTTCTTGCTGGAAGATGGTGAGAAAAGCCAGCTGAATTCTTGGGTGAATGTCAATAAAAGCCTGGACATTAGTCTTCAGAAAATATCAATTAATATTTTAGCCAGAGGGTTTTTTGTTTGTTTGTTTACATTTTCATCCTCCAATTTCAGGGTTCTCTCCCTAGAGAAAAATAAAAACAAAGAATTGAGGATGGATTTTTTTTCTAAAAATTCAGATTTAGCAAATGAGTCTAAAAAACTAAAGATGGCTAATAGACTCATTTTCCCATGTACAGGGCTGGCCCCGTGCTCTATTCAACACCTCCACCGACACGATGTGCCTGTTACCTGGGCGGAGGCTTCAGATTTCTGAGTTCACACCTTCCTCACAGGGAAATACATATGCCCCTCAAAATCCAAATGCTGAGGTTTTTTAAGTAGTCTTTTTATCATAGGGTGCTTTCACAGAGCATCTGAAGGTCTGCTAACAGAAAGTGACCTTTTAATCCTACTAGCAAATTTGTTAAGTCTTAGAAGCAGTTACTTCACTATTAATAAGCAAAGAATACATGGTTGTGGAAATTAAATATACTGTCAACCCATTTCTCATACTTTTACTTTATGAAACCTCACTGAATATTTTTATTTGGTACTAACCATCAGTGAAGACAAAAAGTATCTCAGGAAGTATTTGTTACGCTAATTTGTTCTCATCCCACAGTGGAAGAAAAAACTGCTCAGTGTATTTTGTATTTTGACTTTTTGCATCTGACTTGTCGTATGAGACCATTTGCTACCTTAGTGGCCACCGCTGGTCTACAGATCCATGGTTCTGCGCCTCAGGGGACTTGTTTATCTCCGTGTGTAGATAGACCCAACCATCCCTGATATGTTTTCACATGTACAGTGACATTTCTAAAATATTTTCCTAAAAGTTTGCATCAAAAGGTTAGTTTAGAGAACATTTTTATTACATGTTTAACTCAAGTTCAAAAAAAACACAGAAGAGTAAGATAAAACAGGGAAATGAAGGAAATAGCCCATCATGTGCAAATGTATAAGAAAAAATAATTTCCAGTTTTGAAGGGCTGTAATGCTCCATAGTTACCCTACAGGCCTTCAAATCAGAACATTTTACATGCAGTTACGACCACATTGAGAGTAAAGAGAAAAATTAAACCTACTTCCCTTGACCATAGTTTCTATTCAGAAGTCCTCTTAGAAGTACTTAAAAATCTGGGTGCCTGGGTGGCTCAGTCGTTGGCATCTGCCTTCGGCTCAGGTCACGATCTCAGGATTCTGGGATCGAGCCCCATGTCGGGCTCCCTGCTCCACGGGAAGCCTGCTTCTCCCTCTCCCACTCCCCCTGCTTCTGTTTCCTCTCTCGCTGTCTCTCTTTCTGTCATATAAATAAATTAAAAAAAAAATTTTTTAAAGAAGTATTTAAAAATCCACTGATGTGTTGGGATGCCCGGGTGGCTCAGTCATTTGAGCTTCCGACTCTTAGTTTTGGTCAGGTCATAATCTCGGGATCTCAGAGTCTTGGGATCAAGCCCCACGTGGCGCTCCGAGCTTAGCTCAGAGTCCGCTTGTCCCTCTCCTTCCCCTTCCGCTCCTCTCCCCGTTCCCAGTCTGTCTCTCCCCCATGCATGCACATGTACGGGCACTCTCTCTCCCTGTCTCAAATAAATAAATAAAAATTTAGAAATTGTAAAATCCATTGATATAAAAGCATTCACCAAAGAACACTATTTCTTTTCTTATTAAATTAATACCAGCTCATCGCTGCTGAGTAAGGAAGAAGCGCAGCGAAGCGCATGGCGGTATCTGCTGCTGGAGCCTGCGTGCCTGATACGGGGAAGCAGCGTTGGTCTGAGGTTATCAAAAACATACAATCTCCTCGAATACCAGGGTAATTATGAAATCTCAGCCTTCCTGCCCTGTCTAAAATAAACTTTAAAACTGGGTAGAATGACAAGTTTTCTGAAATTCATGGGTTGCCTGAAAAGATATTTTATTGATTCTACTTTGCTTCCACATAAAGTCTAACGAGCAGAAAGTGAAATGATGCAGAGAGAAAAGCATTGATGACTGTTGATTTCCACGGTGGGTTCATGAACTGTGATTTCACAAGCCCTGACCCGGAAATCATGTTGTCCCAGGGCCTTTTTTCAGCTGTCTGTCCAACCTGCCCTCTCTCCAGCTCATTGACCTCACAGGTCAATAGTAGCTGTCCTTGCCTGTGGTTCTGTGACTTTCAGTTAGTGAGCCCTCTTTTGTCCTTTTAGTTATTCTTTGCTGGTACACTAGTCAACCCTCATTTAAAAAAGTTATTCATTTTTATTTTTGCAATTGCAACATCTGTCTTCCTGATCGTTTGGCAAAGAAGCTCTCTTGGGGGCTAAGAAGAACATGATACAGTAAATGCTTTAAAATGTACTTTGGTTACTTTAAGAAAATACAGATTGACACCAATGTTAAGGACCTCTGCCCTTATTGTAACTAGAGCACCATCTCTCTGAGTGCAGCAATTGTCCCTGTATCTTCTGTGTTACTTAGAGAGTAAAGGAGGGGTCAACATTCACCCAAACTGAACACGGGCAAGGAACTCTCCAAGGCCACTTTCTTGACTCCCAGTGGCATAAGCCATGACTTGTCTATTATAAAATGGTAATGTGGAATTGAATATTTTACCAAGTCAATGATCCATTTTAGCCTCCATCCACCATGAAGTAACCATGACAAGAAGTTCTTTTCAAGTAATCCAAATCATATCAGACCTCTCAAAAAGAGAAATCACAATTTAAAGATTATGCAACTATTCTTTTGATTATGTATTTCATAAGCCATTCTGAAAATGTGTTGGAAGTTTGCCATGATATCACTTTATGCTCACAGAAGAGATTGTAGATTAAGAATTGTGGCTTTTGCCCCTGAACATAGGAGCCAAGGTCAACAGTTTAATTCTAACGCCATTGCCTAACAGTGTTGGCCATTTTTTCAGTGTGGAAAAGGCAGTTCTAAAGAACTTCCTAAGTGTATCTCTCGACTGTTTCAGTGTTAGAGAATCAAGTATATCTGCTGGGATGATAAAATGAATGACTGCAAGTTCTCTTAAGGAAAAGGGTTTTTGCTTATGAAAATTACTATTGTTGGTGTATTACCACACCTGGAAGCATTAGAGAGCTTCTCACAGCCAGGCTCGTACTCTTGCACTTCACCTTTCTTTGCACATTGATTTCTCCTGAAACAGAAAAAACAAAACAAAACAACAACAACAAAAAACATTGTTTTCAAGTCAGCTGGATCTGAGAAATGCAATCAAACAAACAAGCCAAGGGACAACAGGAGCTACAACCACGTGGGCTCACGCAGCAAGGCTGCATGAAGTCCAGCCTGGGGGACCACAAAAGTCTCAAGATTTCCAGCGCCCTCTTTGGCTCCCCTCATGGCCGCTAGGAGGCGCTGCTCAAACAGCTTTGCCTAACTCAAAATTCTCCAGTAGTTGTCATTTCCTTTAGGACAGAGATCAAATTCTTTCACAGAGCTGCTAGTTTTCTGTAGGTCAGTCTCCCTCTCTTCTTGGTTTATCGCAGCCTTCTCAATTCTTTGTATCTTGGTTCTAGTCACTTGCCTTCTTTCAGCATCTCGAGCTTGTGGTCCTCCTGCCACAGGACTATTGCACATACTTTGGTACAGGCCTTTGGCACCTTGTATGTAGATCCATTCCCCAACTGTCCTCTGTTCCCCATCCTTCCTCTGTTTATTCTTTGATCTCCACTGACATTATTTTTCAGAGAAGCCCTCTGTGACATCCCAGTCTAGACAGAGTCTTTTGTAATAAGCTGCCAGAGAATAACCATTCTCTCCTTTCTAACATTACTTTCAGGTGTGATAAGCTCACTCTTTTTGTTTTTTGATAACTTCTCTCTCCCCCAATATATATATATATAAGTTCCACAAATCCCCATTGTATGAGAGTGACTGACACATAAGTGACACTGAGTAAATATTTGTTGAAAGAAGACACATATTAATAATTGGCAAATACCACAGTAAGACAGATTTCCCTAGGTTTATACAGGTCTGAATTAACCAGTGCTGGTATTTCCTGCTGGTACAAAATACCACTTGGAAGAAGTAGGGCTTTCCTCAGGAAGTTTCCAGCAAGAAGAATAATGGGGTTAACAACTTAATGTCATACAGCTCATTTTTAGCACAGGGACATGGCCACACATTTTAGAGAAAAAACTAGAAGAAAGATAAAAATATTTCATGTTTTGTTCTCATTTTTACACGCATAATACAAATTTAAAAATTTTACTTTCTCTTCCTATAGAAATTAACATTGCTTTTTATTATCTAGTTTAGAGATTACCAAATTACACTTTCGGAGACCCCAGGAGACAAAGAAATTGTCCACTGACAGAGTCATCTTGTGCTATAGGGGAGAAGATTATCAGTGGAATTTGATGGCATTTTTTTCATCAAGTATTGTTTGCCTCTCCCAGACCTGCACCATGAGGAGATGTTTTCACATGATTCTTGCTAATTGGGGACGGTTTGCACACCCCCCTCATAGCTTTTTGTCCTCCGAGGCTCCATCCCCTCTTAACTTCGCACACCAGGCCCCAAGGTTAATTGTTCTAACTGAATTCTTGTTGGTGTCTAGCTGCACCTGCTCCCGATTATTAGTGGTTTGCCCCCTCTTTTTGCCGCAGATTTCTGTCTCCCCTTAAATTTTGGTTTTGCTGATTGCCCTATAACCTCCACTCTTAGATAATTTCAAGAAAAATCGCAAACCCTGCTGATTGTCCAGACTTCTGTTTTTGCTTTTATAAGGATGAGAACAACATTCCTTTTTTGCTTCCTGAATTCCCAGGTGAAAACTGAAATTCAATAATTGATGTTTGAATGTAAAACAAAGCTTAATTCCAGGAAAATCTTTACTTGGCCATGTTACATTATTATTGTTTATATATTACTATACTTGATTTACTTATATTTTGTTGAGGACTTTTTGTGCCAATATTCATGAGGGACATTGGTTTACATTTTGCTTTCTTAGAAATGCCCTTTATAGTTAAGATCACAAATTTATGCTATTCTGATAAAATGAGTAAAGGGTGTCCCTCTTTTTCTTTTTTCTGAAGGAGTTATAATTTAGATATCATTTATACTTCAAAAGTTTTATAGACTTCATTAGTGAAGTAATCTTGACCTGAAATTTTCTTTGTGGGAAGAGTTCTAATTACAAATTCAATTTCCTTTTAGATACAAGAATTGTGTCAATTTTGGTAAATTATGTCTCACCACTCTGGGCTTTCTTTCCTATTCTCCAAGCTCTTTGCCATTGAAGTCTTGGGTTGATTTCAAACAAATTTTTTTTTTTACATTTCCCCCCTAAATTTTCTAATTGTTCTTGGGGGAAAATTGGTCTTGGTAAGACAGTTCACCCTTGATGAAATGTCAATAACAGAAAATCTTAATAAGTTAAACTCTCTTCCAGTCCCCACTCATGTGTGTGTGTGTGTGTTCAAAGATTCATTCAGAGATGAATTAAAAGATTCACCCAATATTAAAGTTTTGGATATGCACACCGAAGATGAAGATGATTCTATTATATTTCTCTCCTTTGTGGGGTGAAATTCAGGCCTCATAAATGTTATGCTGCCTGAATACCAAGGAATTTTCCTGTCAGCCTTGTCTACATCATTTGTCACCAATTCATGGGAACCAGCAAGATTTTTAAATTTGTCTGGAATGTGCCAATTAATACTTGTAGAATATCCTATGTCCTGTAGTTGAGATTGAAATCCACTTACGCAAATTTCCAGGAAACTCAGAAATAGAATAAATGCACTGAGAATTATCAGAATGTGGATATTCCACTACAGTTTACTCGAACATAATGAGAATTATTTTAGCCTGTTTGGAAACTGAATACATATTTTGATGGAGCTGACCTCCGGATAAAATGTTGTAAAAAAGAGTAGGGCGATTAGTTAACTGTAGATGGATGTATTAACCTTCAATTATGATGGTAAAAATAGCCATCCACATCTACCACTTAGATCCAAAGGACCTTTTGTTTTTATATTTTAAGTTATTTTAGAGTAATTTACAGAAGTAAGAATAGAGTGCAACCAACTTTCCTGGAAATTCTGATAAGAATTAATCATGCATCCAAAGTTTTATTCTACATCACCTTGTTTTAACATTAAAGATGACTTTTATGTAATTAATACTTTTTAGTTGGGATATATCCATCTTATAAATATTTATTTCAGATTTCAAATGAGTCTCTAATAGATTCTAGTTTACATTTGCTTCAAATTCTCCTTGTATTTGCATCATCAAAATTCAACACCTTTGAAATTGTTGACTCCTTATAACTTTGTTGAACAGATGGTAACCACTTCTGCTCCATAATTACAAAACATTTTCATTTTCAGATTTAGAAACCCTAGTTAGAATGGTCAATCTAC
>NC_138371.1:24701197-24806783 GCF_054177405.1 Leptonychotes weddellii
ATCTTCTCCCATTCTGTCGGTTGTCTTTTGGTTTTGTTGACTGTTTCCTTTGCTTTGCAAAAGCTTTTTATCTTGATGAAGTCCCAATAGTTCATTTTTGCCCTTGCTTCCCTTGCCTTTGGCGATGTTTCTAGGAAGAAGTTGCTTCTAGCCTGGGAATATTCTTGAAGCATAATTGCCAAACCTATTTTGGATGACAATAGTAAAACTTGTATGATTGATGTATTTTAAAGAAAGTTTCAAAGCACTGAAAGATAAAACATGAAATATGTCATTTGAAAACTCTCCAATTTTAACTCGACAATATTACTCAGTATATTTGCTTTCAGCTCTAAATTCAGACCCCATCTATTATTTAACAATAAAAATAGTTACCAAAAATGCTTTTCAGAATTGGCTATATTTTTATTTCTATTATTAAAATATGCTATTTTTCCATGTTTCCTTATAGAAAAAAATCTAACCAATTCCTTTCCATGCTCACTGTAAACTATATAATTGAAAAAATGTTATTTCCTTCAAGATCTGACAATTCTTTCTCAAACAGAATTCCCTATATTTAAAATATAGTGCTGCTTAGAAGATTTTGTCCTGCTTCAAAGTAAGACAAAAGAATTCTAAATGAAGGCTAATTTGTATTACCATATATCTTCCTTTAAATTTGACTTTATCTTTCTCATTTTTCTAATTATCAATCTAATATTTTCTTTCATTTTCCCTGAGTTTCTTCTTCAGTTTTTAGCATTCCTGCAGTTTCTCTTTTATGTTAATATCTGATTTGTTTCATATGTAACCTCTAAATTAGTAAGTTTTCATATTTTGTCTGTATAGATGCTCTTAAGGATCTGGTAAATGTTCGGGATATTCTCTTCCCTAAATTTTCATTGTGCTGAGGCATACACACAAACATTTGCACATTACTGAGGTGGTTTGACCCCAGTGAAGCAAATATAGAACTCTAGAGACCCCAGCTTAAAATTCCAGCAGTCTATCTCTTATATTTATCATAAATCTTATTTCTGGACATTTAACACTTTGGAAGCCATTTTGAAAGATAATTTTGAAATGTCACTGATATTATTTAGTTAATTCTTGTTAAGTTTCCAACTGGAAAACCTGAAGTATGTGGATTTACTGAGAACCCATTACGTCAGTCATATTTAACCAACTTGTTCCAATGACAGCGTATTTTTTTTGTATTTCTATAGCTTGTTAGTCAACATGTCTCACTTAATTGGCTATCAATTTGAGTACCAACATTTCTCACAAATAATTCTTAATTACCACCTGGAAGATAGACATTTTTCTCTAACTACTTTGAGATACTATGTAAGTGCTCTAGATTTATTATTTTTAAATTTATATTTCTTTCTGAGTTGAGTATTATACAGTTTCCTTTTTTAGATATCATCAGCAATAATAACCAGTTCTTGAGAAGTTCATGTGATTTTATTACTTTGCTTATTATAGCCAATTACAAGCCATCTATTCCACCTTATTTTGTATTATTCAAGTTAAAAATGAATCTAATTTTGCTTTGTTAATTTATCTTCAGTGACAAAAATATACAGTATATAACTATAAAATTATTTTTATTGTTATTGTTACTGTAATATTATTACTACCAGTAACATGTTGAATGCATCATGCCTAATATTACAATAATCTGCAATGCTCATGTGAGCTATCTCATCTTACTTCACAATAATATCATCACTAATGAAAACAGGGCAGCTGAATGTGCAATTGTGCATACTAAAAATATTATTTACCCTGATGTCTGCATTTATTGGCTGTGCCATGATCAAGAACCTTACAAACAGCAGTGAAAAGAAACCATTAAAAGTAGCAACTGAAAAGGGAGAAGCCAGTGATTATATTAATATTCTGCACTTGGAAAACTAATTTGTTTTGGAAAAAATAATTTGTTCTTAAATGATCAAGAAAATTATTATGAGGAAATATTTAATAACAGCAAAGGCATACCCCTTTTATTTTGTGTAGTGATTATCCTTTTTTTTTTTTAATTCTTTAATGGTAGTAGCAGACTGGGTTTTGCTATCTTTATTCCTTAATTAAATAAAAGTCATCACCTTCAATAAAAAACAGTGCAGAAAATTAATATGAATCAACCTTAGGAAGTTTTAGGACTCATTTAAACGAGAATTTAATGTTGCAGGCCTTTAAAGAGATGGCTAAAATTACTCTTAGTTTATGAATTTGGATTTAATCAGGAGTTCAAACAGGTATAGAAAAAGCTAAACATAATAGAGACCATTCAAAAATTACTCAAAACTTAACTGATTTAGGAAAAAGACTATAGAGTATATGTCATGGTGAAGAATTTTGACAGAGGACATTGACCTTGGAATAAGGTAAATTGGCCCATATTTATTATGGTTCGAGGTCTGGTATCTTCCTAGACAGACCATTAATTTAAAACTCCTAAATCAGGACTACTGTCTGATAAACTGTAGTGACCAATAAGCCTTGAGTCTCAACTTGGATGTGGCTGCACTGTTTTGCAGGAGAAGGAAATTGCAGGAAAAGGACATTTTGAAGGTTTGGGGGTGCCTGGGTGGCTCAGTCGGTTAAGCACTTGACTCTTGATTTTGGCTCAGGTCATGATCTCAGGGTCATGAGATCAAGCCCTGCATCAGGTTCCACACTCAGCAGAGAGTCTACTTGTCCCTCTCCCTCCCCCCTGCTTGTACTTCCTCTCTCTTTCTCTCAATCTCTTAAATAAGTAAATAAACAAATAATAAAATCTTTAAAAAAATATAGAGGTTTTGACAAATTGTGAACTATTGATGGCAATCATGATCAAAATGCAAGAATAAGTCATTGCAAAGAGATCATCTCTTCTGGAAAACTATACAAAAAAGTGCAGGAGGTGTGCCTGGGTGACTCAGTTAAGCATCTGACTCTTGATTTCAGCTCAGGTCATGATCTCAGGGTTGTGAGATCGAGCTCTGTGTGGAGCCTGCTTAAGATTCTCTGTCTCCCTCTCCATCTGCCCAACCGTCCCCATGTCTCTCCAAAGGAAAAAAAAAGTGCAGGAGTCCATGATATCACTTTTGAGATACTAAAGAGATTTGGGGTCATGGACTCCAATTTTATGAATGACATCTGGAACTTGATTCCTTTGAGTCCTTGTTCTGGTAGGTTTTTTTTGTTTTTTTGTTTTTTGTTTGTTTTTTGTTTTGTTTTGTTTTTGTTTTTGTTTTTTTTTGGGGTACACCCTCTTCAACCCATCAGTCAGTCAGTTTCTTATCTTTCTTTTACTTTGCATTATGATGTTTGATTATTCTTTTTTTTAATTTTTATTTGCATTTATTCTGTGCAGAATTTACTCCTGGGCCCTAAGTTTTTGTTTCTTTGGTTTCTTCTGGGATATCTTTTTCTTCTGTGCAACCTTCTCTTCTGGTTTAGGAACAATCTGCTCTTTTTCAGTAGGGATCATCTCCATATGGCAGGGAGAGCTCATGTACGGGTTAATCCGACCATGAGCCCTGGACATTCTACACCGCATTTTGGGGGCTTTGTTCACTAGGATGTGCTCAATGACCACAGAATTGACATCTAAACCCTTAAGTTCAGCATTACTTTCTGCATTTTTAAGCATGTGCAGTAAAAATTCAGCACTCTTCTTGGGCCACTGACCCTGTGTCCAGCCCCACTGTTTGGCCTGGGCACACCTACCAACTCCACCATTGTAGTGACGGAATGGCACACACTGCTTCTGTAAAGTGACGCCTTTCAGACACTTGGTGGCTTTTCGGATGTGCATACCTTTGATGGCCTGGGCAGTTCTATGTGTGTTCTTAAAGTGAACACGAAGATTTGAACCTCTTGATTTACATGATTTCATAGGGTTTTCTGGGTCAAGCCAATAGCGAACCATTTTCAGAGGTCACCTCAGGCCACTTTGATGTTTGATTATTCTAATTTATTTTTATTCAAATCTTCCATTATGACTCTGTCTAAGTCTTGCTCCTCTACCCCTACTTTGAACCTAAATTCCTAACTGCATCTTAGTTCTCCTAAATCTGGAGTACTGCCTTCCTTCAACTCAGTCTTTCAGAAATCAAGGTCTGCCTTTGAATGCATTCATAGTGGCTAGACCATGGCCACCTCTCACCAGATGTCCCTGATCCTAACTGTCTGCTTGATTTTGGCTCTTGCCTCCCACTTAACCCCCACCCACTGCCCACCTGTTTTCTGACCTATCATTGTTTTTTTCCCCCGTCTAGGTTTATTGAGATATAAATAACACATAACATTGTGTAAGTTTAAGGTGTACAACACCATGATTTGATACATGTATATATAGTGAAATGATGACCACAATAAGGTTAGTTACCATATCCATCACCTCCCATAGTTATGTTGGGGGTGGTAATTACCAGAACACTTAAGATCTACTCTCTTAGCAACTTTCAAGTATACAACACGGTATTGTTAACTATAGTCACTTCGCTGTACACATCCCTGGAACTTACTCATCTAACAACTGGAAGTTTATACACTTTGATCAACATCTCCCAATTTCCCATCTTCCAGCTCCTGGCAACCACCATTTTATTCCTTATTTCTATGAGTTCAGCTTTTATTAGCGATAGTCAAGACATGGAAACACCCTAAATGTCCACTGGTGGATGAATGGATAAAGCAAATATTACACATATACACAATTGAATATTACTCAGCAGGAAAAAAAGAAGGAGATTCTGCCATTTGTGATAACATAGATGGACCTTGAGGGCATTATGCTGAGTCAAATAAGTCGGGCAGAGGAAGATGATAAATACTGTATGATCTCATTTATATGCGGAATTTATAAAAGCAAAATTTGTCTTTTTTCTTGTGGTCTTTCTCAGTCATCTATCCTTCCCTGAAGAGACTTTCATTCCAACCAGTCCCAAATTGTTCCCAAACCAGTCTGTCACATCAGTTAGAATCTGAGGGCTGCATAAAAGCTGTACAGATCCCAACTACAGCCTGAAATCCAAACAATGCACCAGACAGCAAAATATGGTGGGTAAGGCTCAATAAATTTCTGCTTCATCTCAGATCTCAATCTGGGCATCTCCTTGGGGAACCCTTCTGGCTTTCTCCATTGAGTTAAGCAGCTCTCCTATATATTCTCAGGCTAGTGCTGACTTTGGTCCTAATTCCTTATTATATAATTATGTGATCCACTTGCTTGTTTTCCCACTTTAAACTAAGACCCTCCAGGGAAGACAATGTAGTGTTTATTCACTTTTATTCCCAGTGTCTGGCAATACACCTGACACATATTAAATAGAATAAACAGACCCAATTCTAAACTCTTTTCTTTAATTTTCCTCTCTTCTCCCTTCCTCTTTCTTGGTTCCTGTTGCATACTAACTGTAGGAATCAGGGGAAATTGTTTAATCTCTCTGAGCCTTAGTTAACTTAGTTATAACGTCTACTCCGTGGTGTTTTGCCCTTATAAGGAAATCAACAATAAGGTTGGCGTGCTTAGAATATTGGTTTTCTCAGTAGGCATTTAATAAGTGTAGCTTATTTCCATCATAAAAAATGGTGATAACCTCTCACTGCCCACCCTTGGTAGGAAGGGTAATAATGTCCTGTTTACTAAAATACTGTTTACTTTAAATACATTCTTGCATTTACACCTTGAAACACTCTGAGGCAGGTACTGTAACAATCCCATTTTATTAATAAGGCAATCAAGGCTCTCAGTGGTTAAGTAAAACCCAGGACCTCAGAGTCAGTGATAGGATGAGACATAGAAAATTTCCATCCGGCGACCATACTAATCATGGCACATCTTACCTCATACCCATCTTCATTCTCTCCTTTGTTGCAGCTTCTCTGATATTGGAACCTAAATGCCCAAATACTCCTACATTTGACAGCAGCTCCTATCATAAAAAATGCTAACGAGCCCTTGGTGGAAAATTTTAGAGCTTCAGAACCCCATCTTCATGACTAATGATGCCATTGCTTAATTGACTCATTTTCCTGGGTCCTTAGAATAGTCAGGTTCTATGTGCAGGCATCTTTTTGCTAACAGGCCTGGCAAGGAAGCCGATATGGTGCTACCACATTAACAGAAAACTGGAAAGAACATGAGATTTTAAGGCTTCCACTTTTAAATCTTTATATAGTCAGCTTGACACATAAAAGTTATATTTGGATGTTATACTAATAACACGGTAAGAAAAAATAATTGCATTCTGGAAGATCAATTACTTAAGCCTCAAAGGACCAACTTGTCATGGTGAAAACCACTTATTTCTTTCTCTCCTAGTCATTTTTTTTTATATTCTATAAAATACACTTAGCTCTTAATGGCAATACTTTCACTTCTTTCTATGGTAATTTGTATATATTTCTTAATTTTTTACATGACATTTTTATGAAGGTTGCAGATCTCATTCCCATTTAAGAATAAAGCATTATCATGTGAAAATAAGAAAATGTAAGTGGATTGAAACAAAAACTCAGTTTCTGGGCTCAGCTTCGGGAAGATGAAATACACATACTTTTCCCAATTCCTCCTTTTAAACACGACTAAAAACCCTGGGCGTTTTACACCAAACAAACATAAGAAGACTGAAAGGTGGAGACAAGCCGACACACCATCTTGGAACCTCAGAACCTGGGGAATGACATGCTGGCAAGTGCTTTAGCTTTTCTTTTTTCCTGCCTATCCCAGCCTCGGTACCAGACAAGCGGGCAGCATGGAGCCGCTAAGGGGCTCAGGGGAAACAAACCTCAAGAAAAAGCCTAATCTCACCAGTAAAGAAGCGGGTAAAGGGCAGCCTATCAAGACAGAAAACTGTCACATAATAACCGCTCTACTCTCACAAGCAAAGTAAAAGCAGCAAACGCAGAAGGAAGAGTAGATTTCCCTCCCCCCTCCCAATGGTGTCAGAGAGGATCAAGTGGGAAGACAGCCCCCGGTGGCCCCACCAGGTTTCCACGGTAACCGTGGACTTCCGCCCCTCCTCATTTTTGCTGGCGTGGTGTCAGAGGCGGTGTGGTGGAGAGGCAGAACTTTCTCCAACATTCCGTGGCAACAAGGCCACCCGACTACAGTGACAGTAGAGACAGGGAGGAGAAGCACTAATGAGGTGCCCCTCCCCCTCCCAGCCAGGACAGTTTCAGCAAAAACCTAGTGGAAAACCTGATCTCCCAGCCCCACCCAGTAGCACCAGGAAACCCTTTCTCATTTATATGTGACACCACCAGATGTCAGTGAGGGTCAGCAGAAGAACTGAGATGTCCTTACCTACCTTAAGCTTCTCAGTTTGATGAAATTGCTGCTGAATATCTGTGTGCAACCTCAGGGCTGATCACTACACAGATTCTCAAGGCACATCTTCTCCTAACATATTACTTTCTTTAGGAGAAATCTATCTGGTAATATATCTTAGCCCCTCACAATGATGGAGTTTGGGAATATAGGTGAAATTCGTTGGGGTGAGGTCCAGAGCCCACTACCAAGAAGGAACTCTTGAGACGTCTTTGGTGCAGATAGGTGGTGTATTAAAGTCCGGGGACAGGACCCGTGGGCAGAAAGAGCTGCTGCCCTGGGGTTGTGAAGGGTGGCTGATTCTATACTATGGGGTTGGGGAAGGTAAGGAAAAGGGAGGTTTCAAAAGGATTTTCATATCTTAAAGCAGACTCTCAGGATACCGGAGGCCTTGCGGGTGTCAAGTTTGTTTTTCCCCTTAGCAAGGCATTAACATGAAAATCGTTGGGAACTTCCTGGAGGAACAATACACTCTGCCTGCTTCAAGTATCTGTCTACGGGCTGCAGGTTATAAGGGCATTTAATTGTATTTGCATTCCCTTTTGGAAGCTAGACCATTGATAGAAATGCTTTGTTCTTGTAAATTGCTAAGGTTTTCGTAAACTGAGGGAGACTCGCGTCTTGCAGGATTGTGATCTCTGTAAGCTAATTATTTGTTTTTCCTTTAGGGCAGCCAGGAGCGCCTGAGGAATGTCACGTAGGTCTCATGGAGTGGGGTTTGTGGGGTGTCAGCTTCTGCTTTGTCCTCAGCTTGCCTTCTGTTCCTTCATCAAAAGGAAGAAGGAAAAAAAGGAGAGAGAAGAAGGGAGGGAGGAAGGAAGGAAGGAAGGAAGGAAGGAAGGAAGGAAGGAAGGAAGGAAGGAAAGAAGGAAAGGAAGGAAAAGTACAGAGTTTCTATAGAATATACCAGCCACAGCTCACATTACATACATGTTCTTTAGAGAAACAACAAACAATCCTCAAGTACAGGACTTGATAGCACCATTCATCCTAAATTCACCTGGTAATTAGGATCTTCCTCTGTGGTAGTTGTCCAAGGGAAATTAAACCTGCTGCATCTTATGACAGGAAGTAGTTTTACAACTGGGAGCAAGACACCCACTGAAGAGAGGCTGGGAGGTAGCGAGTGGGGTTAGCTTCCTTGATGATTACATTTCAAAGAGCTCGTTCTTGGGCTCTGGAGAAAGACATTTCTGGGTTGTAAAGCTGGCTGATTTCGTATTTAAACGGACTTATACACATTTCAGAGAGACAGAGAAAGAATTTACAAGTTTTCTAAAGTAGGAAGTTTTTCTAAAGTAGAAAATGGAGATAGCTCTTTGACAGGAAGAATTAAGAGTCTTATTTTTAATTTGTATTTGCTTATATAATAGCCTCTACATTTTTTTCATCTTCAACTTCTCCAGCTTTATTTGCTCTTCCTCCTCAACATACAAACTTGTTTAAGTTCCCTCATCCTAAAAGAAACACACACACACACACAGAGGGAAGCCTTCTTCCTCAGTCTTCCCCTAAACCAGCCGTTCCCTCTTTCATGAAAGATACTTAGTTTAGAACAGCTGTGAAATTTCATAGTATAAAGACATAATAATTACTTTGTAGAGTTGAAATTTTTCTAAAGTCAGGTTTGTAAAGAAAGAACTTACGAACAGTAAAATTCACTCTTTACTGTACCATTATATGGATTTTAGTAAATGCACATAGTTGTGTACTGATGTGGGAAACAAAGGCAAAAAGAAAAGTAAATTTCTTTACTACTTACAGACCATTGACTAGTCCTTGAAACAGGCAGAATGACATTCCTGTAGGAACTTAGCTGCCTCGATGTTGACGCTTTGCTAAGGGCAAAAGGCCATCTTAGCTCAACATTATCCTGACCCCCAGGATCCTGTAAGTCTCCTTTAACATATTAAAAATTCCTTTGGAAACTTCCTTTATCTCTCCCCACCATGATACATGTTGGCAATCATCCTCCAAGCATATGGCCCACTGACATACATCTGAAGGGTCTCATGACTTAGTTTTTTTTAAAAAGATTTTATTTATTTATTTGACAGAGATGAGGGCAAGAGCAAGAGAGCACAAGCAGGGGGAGCAACAGAGGGAGAGGGAGAAGCAGGCTCCCCGCTGAGCAGGGAGCCTGATGCAGGGCTCTACCCAAACCAAAGGCAGACGCTTAACCAACTTAGTCACCCAGGCACCCCATGACTGAGTTTTATTAGATAGTAATAAATGACCTTTTCCTAACAACAGCTAGCCCCCTCAAGGTCTTGGAAACTTTGCTTCCAAAATTCCTTAGAGACTTATGCTATCCCTAACTCCTCCCAATTTATGAAGTATATAATCAGTCACCTGTCACAACCCCAGTGTAGCTCTTTCTGCCCATGGGTCCTGTCCCGTGCTATAATAAAACCACCTTTTTGCACCAAAGACATGAATTCTTTCTTGGCTGTCAACTCCGAACCCCAACATTTTTTACATCATCACCATCACCAAAATCAAGATATAAAACACTTTCATTACTGTGAAAAGTTCCCTCTTTCCCCTTTTTAGTCAAGCCCTTTAATTTAAGCAACAGTGTTTCCTGCCTCTCTCCCAGTGATTTAAGGTTTTTACTCCATAAGAGAGAAAAGAGGGGAAGGATGGGCTAGTGCCTCCCCAGTCCCCCTCAGTCCTCCTGCCCCGTCCCAGCCTTATTTGTTAGCACCTGGTGGACTATGTACAATGGTCCCTAAGTGAGGGAGATTTCCTCCTCTTGTCTGGGCCACTCAGAGGTCCTACTCTATTCTGGTAATGTAGCCCACACTTGGCCTTTAGCCACATGTTAACTCTATATGCTTTTTGCTTCTCCACTAGTATGCCTGCTGGAATCTCTTTCTCCATGCTCTGCCACAAAGCAGAGAATTTGCTTAGCTCCTTGGTCAGCCATTCCAGACACCCCACCTTAGCATCAGCTTTAAATATTCTGTTCACACATCCATCCATCTAGACATCACCTAAGCATTTGTAAGTGTTTATTATATGTCGAACATTCTAGACTACAAAGACACAGCTGTAAAATATAGACATCTTTCCAGTTCTCATGAAGCTGGTAGTCTTGTTGTTGGAGAGAAATTAAGAAGTTAATTTCTGGTAGCAATAGGTGCATTGAAGAAAGTGAACCAGAATAATAATCGATACTGTAGAGAGTGAAAGAGGAACATGTATGTGTGTTTCCATAAAATATGGTGGTTAGAATAGGTCTACCAAAGTTTCATTTGTTGTTTTGTAGGTATTTTAGGCATCCTTTTGCTTAACAGCAATTTATCGTGTTTTCTGAACAGGCTACAAACTTTTTTTATTTGCAGGTTCTTATCTTCTTTTTATTCTATAATTCCTTGGTAGGCAATTCCTTCTGTAATGTGTTTTTTAAATACAGTTTCATGTAACAAATATTATCTGACTTAATGATATTTTTAAGTGATAATTTTATTTATTAAAGTGGACAATTTTGTAACAATTAAGAGAACACCTTAATAAAAATTGCTTTTTTATGCACAACTATAATCTCAATCATCTTCTTAAAATATTTCTATTCACACAATTAGAATAGGAGGCAACTATGGAGGAATAAAAATTAGAAAATAGCTTTGGGGCTCTTATGGGATTTTGATTTATTAGTTTTTTTTTCATTTTGAGGTAAATGATCTACTGGACATGTGGTGTGTTAAATCTCTGCCAGATGTCTCATATTGCTCCTGTGGCAGTGGAATTTTGATATAATTATTGATATAAATCAGATCATGTCACTCTTCTAAATACTCCAATCTCTTCCTGCCCAACTCAGAATCAAACTTACTGTGCCTTGTATTATTTGGTGTGGGCCATAATGAGGAACTGGAATTACAGGTCTTCTTTGATTTATGATAGGGTTATGTTCCAATAAACCCACTGTAAATTGAAAATAACATAAGTTGAAATTGTGTTGCCAAATGTGGCATTGATCAAAATGGCTTCAGCTAAGGCAACTGAAGGATTAAAGAAAAGAGAAGGTGAATGGTCTTTTCTTAAAAAGTCTAAAATCTTAGTTGCTTCACTTTTATCAAAAGGTAAATTTGAAACCTTTACCTGTAACACCAAATAAACCCATTGTCATGTTTTAAAAGATAGCCAGCTTTGACCCTCTTCCAAGAACAATTATTTGAAGTGTTAGAATTGTATAATTGAAACTCAGTAACTTTAAAGATAATATGAGTGTGTCAAAATTTTAACAGAGCAATGTATAGGTCTACCATATATCCCCTAAAGAAGAACATAGCTAAGGTATAATAAGAATGTCAGCCTACAGTTGGGCAAAATCATCTAACACAAAGTCTATTTGGTAATCAAGTGTTGATATCTCATGTAGGTTATTGAATACTGTACTGAAAATGAAAAAAAAAAATGGTTGCATGGGTAGGAATGGTTGTGAGTGTGTTGGTTGCTTACCCTGTAATCATGTGACTGACTGGGAGTCATGGCTCACTGCCACTGTCCAGCATCACAAGAGATCACATTGCATATCACCAGCCTGGGAAAAGATGAAAATCCAAAATTCGAAGTATCGTTTCTGCAGAGTGTGTATCACGTTCACACCATTATATAGTCAAAAAATCGTAAGTCAAACTATCTTAAGTTGGGGACCATCTGTATTTTATTTGGGATTTTACTTATAAAGTATAAATATAATGCTGTTTATATGGTGCTCTTTCAAATTTCGTTTATTTGATATCTCATAAAACTCAAGGTTCTACAGTCTGAAAGCTGTTGGTAGCTTTCATGGATATAGTCTGACCTATAACTTTGCCTTAAAAAAATCTGAGAGTGAACTAGCATTCAACTTTCTAAATAATATTACTACATATGTCTTACCTTGGAAACACAGCTTCTTCTGACCTGGATTTCCGTGAAAATTAAGATTTTCCCTGCATCTTGGCACTTTAGAAAAAAAATCAGATCAGATCCAATTTGGGAAGATAATTTAAACTCCATTGAGAATCTAAATGAAGTTGCTTCCATCTCTAGAATTCTTTCAAAAATGTTACCTGATCAAGCTGACTAAAATAAATAAGTAGATTAGATTAGACAAATAAGCCTCACACATAAGTAATTTTATTCCTCTTTCTTCTTTCTTACAAAAGAAAATGCATAAGCTAGCTTATTATTGTCCCCCTCCTCTCTTTTAAACAGGACATATTATAGAGATTCTGGTGAGTGAGGGAAAAAAAAAGTTCTATACATTTTGAACTACATTTTTTTTTTCTCACCATCAAGCAGGAATGGTAAACTTGCAATTTTAAAAGAAAATCATAAAAATGCAACCTCTAAAATTCCTGGAGCATGTCTATGTGACTGCCAGGACCATGTCTGCTCACCTCCCACATACTTCCATCAGAGACAAATTGAAGAGACAACACAGAGCTTCCTCAGAGAGGTTCCATGATCCCACCAGGGAAAGAATACATCCTCCTTGCTCTGTCTTGTAGTTGAGACTACTGTCCCATATGTTCACCATCCAGGTCTAAAACTTTACTGACATTTACACTTGTATTTTTTATAGGGGTCAAACTGCCATTTATGGAAATATGAATGAGGGCAGTTTTTGAATTGTGTTGCCAAATGTGGCATTGATCAAAATGGCTTCAGCTAAGGCAACTGAAGGATTAAAGAAAAGAGAAGGTGAATGGTCTTTTCTTAAAAAGTCTAAAGTCTTAGTTGCTTCACTTTTATCAAAAGGTAAATTTGAAACCTTTACCTGTAACACCAAATAAACCCATTGTCATGTTTTAAAAGATAGCCAGCTTTGACCCTCTTCCAAGAACAATTATTTGAAGTGTTAGAATTGTATAATTGAAACTCAGTAACTTTAAAGATAATATGAGTGTGTCAAAATTTTAACAGAGCAATGTATAGGTCTACCATATATCCCCTAAAGAAGAACATAGCTAAGGTATTATAAGAATGTCAAAAAGCGAGAAGGAAAGATGAAAGCCAAGAGACTTGTAGCTAGTGAATCAGTGTTCAATTTATAATCACACAATATAAGCCACCTTCCGCCTTCCTTAGAACAGAAAGCCTTTCCAGTAAAGTGTAGTACATGTTCTGCATAGCTATCATCACAATGTCATTTATCTTACTTGTATAGTCTTGAACAATGCAAAAACAGGTACCTGTATATAACTCTAGGCAATGTACAATAATGAGCAAGTTTCTAATTTCCATGATTTTTGCTTTCATGTTCAAGAACTTGACAGTCAAAATCAGTTATTTAAAATGTGAATTTTTTATTATCTTGGCAAGACTGATGCTTCAGCATATGGGCTGTTTCATATAACTTTGGTATAGTCTCCATGGTATATTGTACAGGTAAGTTTTTAATGTACTAATATGCAGAGATTCAGAATATACTGTTAAATGAGAAAAAATAAGTTGCAAAACATTGTATATGTAGGAAAAGGGATGATTATGAATCTGTAGTTTTGTTTAGTAATAGCATGTAGAAATGCCAGAGGATATATGAAGAACTAATAAATAAAATTATAGATATATAGGGTTAAAGACATACAGGTGACAGGAACAGGGAGATTGAGACTTCTTGAAGTATGCCTTTATACATAATTTTGATTTTTAAAACATATGAGTACTAGTGATTTAAAGGTTAAAGTATATTTCAAAATGGTTACTCAATACTCTTTGGTATTTTAGACCCAGTTCTACTGTGGGGGCAGGGGGTGGTTTCCCCACACACCACCAAGCAATTCTTGGACACCAGAGGGGTGTCCTACAATTCAACTCAGTTCTGACACTATCTACCCAGAGATAGCATCAGATTCCACAGGTGAAGTGTTTAGTCCTGCAGGACTGCCCTCACACATTTCAGATGCCAGTCATAAGCCTAGCTTGTTACCTGTACTTCTGACCAACTGGCTATAAATTAGAGGTTCCCACCAGTCCTCCTTGGGTTCCATTAATTTGCTAGAGCAGCTCCCAGAACTCAGAGAAACATTTCACGTACTAGGCTGCCAGTTTATTATCAAAAGATATAAAGCAGCCAGCTGGAAGCTCTTCATAGGGCAAGGTACAAAGGAAGGAGCAGAGCTTCCATGCCCTCTCTGAAGTACACCACTCTCCCCAAATCTCCACAAGCTCACCAATCCAGAAGCTCTTCAAACCATCTCCTTTTGGATTTTTATGGAGGCTTCATTAAATAGGTAGGATTGATGCAATCATTGGCCATTGGAAATTTATTTTGACCTCCAGCCCCTCTCCCCTACCTGAAAGCTAGAGGCAGGACTGACAGTTCCAATCTCCAATCTCATGGTTGACTCCCCTGATAACAAGCCCCCATCCTTTTTTTTTTAAATGCTTATTTATTTACTTTTTTTATGCTCATTCATTTTTTTAAATTATTATGTTCAGTTAGCCAACATAGAGTACATCATTAGTTTTTGATGTAGTGTTCGATGATTCATTAGCTGCATATAACACCCAGTGCTCATCACAACATATGCCCTCCTTAATACCCATCACCCTGTTACCCCCCTTCCCCCCTCCCCTCTAAAGCCCTCAGATTGTTTCCCCCGGGTCCATAGTCTCTCATGGTTCCTCTCCCTCTCTGATTTCTCCCCCTTCAGTTTTTCCTCCCTTCCCCTATGGTCCTCCATGCTATTCCTTATGTTCCACATATGAGTGAAACTACATGATAATTGTCTTTCTCTGCTTGACTTATTTCACTTAACAAGCCCTCATCCTTAAATGTAGTTGAAAAGTCACCTCCTTAATACAACTAAAGATACTTTTATAGTTCTCATCACTTAGGAAATTAAAAGGGATTTATGAGCTCTATGCCAGAACCAGGGAAGAATACCAAATATATATTCCTTATTATAAATCACAGTATCACAGATACTTATTAAAAGTGTGACCCATCTCAAGCAAAAGATGAAACACCCATCTATCATTATTAATGCTAAGTCCTTTTTGATAGTTATATCATCAAGAATTAAAAAGAGAAGAAAAGCACTAATTATCTCTATAAATTTTGTCTTATAAATTCTTCTTTACTTTACTTTACTTATAAATACTTCTTTAGTTTTACTAGTTTACCATTATCAACACTGGACTGATTTGCCAAAAAATAAACAAACAAACAAAAAACACCACTAAATGCTTTTGTACTATATATTTTGACATATATATATACATATCTATATATTTCTTAAGAAAGAGAATTCCTTTTTCAAGATGAATTAGATATCTGCATAGGGATACCAACTCCATGCTATTTATTATGGTTGCATTTACAGCCTAGATAGAGATTGGTTTACTTATGGTGAATTTAATTCATCTAGCAAATATTTCTAGGGCCCCTACTATATGGCAATGAATACAACCCTATAGATATTCCTACCCTGTGTAGATAACGTTCTATGTGTCTGAGAAGGATAGGGAGACAGACCATGAATGAGAAATATACCTTGATAAATTTTATTATTATTAAATCCTATAAGAAAAATTTTTAAAAATAGAGCTATGTAAGAAGGATCCAGAGTACCACAGAGAAGGTTAGGGTTTAATTTTAAATAAAATAGTCAGGGTGTACCTAATTAGGAAGGTAGCATTTGAACAAAGACATAAAGGATATGTATTAACCATGTAGCTATCTGAGGGAAAGTATTCTAGGGAGATGAAGTAGCTAAGGCAAAGGACCAAAAGCAGCATCATGCCTAAACTACTTCAAGAATAGCAAGAAATCTACTGTAGAATAAAACAGAGGCAGTCAGGCCCAAGAAATAAAATGGACTAGAACATATATGTCATGTAGGCTTGGTTTTTATTCTTGGTGACAATGGAAACCACTGTAGAGTTCTGAGCAAAAGAATTACATGATTTAACTTATGGTTAAAGTAATTAATTATTAGGGGCAAAAGTAGAAGCATAAAGAACATATATTCAGGAGGTTATTGAAGTAATCCAGAATAGAGATGTAGTGACTTGGGCCAGAATGGTAGGTGGAGGTGGTGGGAAATGTTCAGATTCTGGATTATTATCAAGGTGATTTGCTGACAGATTTGCTATGGGAGAGAAAGAATTCAAACCTGAGTTCATACCTTTGGCTTCAGTAACACAAAGAATGAAGTTTCCTTCAACCAAGACTGGAAAGCATTGTACAAGAGAGTCACAGGCACACATCAGTGGGAACACAAGGGAAGAAAAATCCTAAGGTTCACTAGGAAACGCTTCCAAGAGAAGTAGAAGAATGAAGAACAGAATAAAGTAGTTCTCCAGCTACCTTTTATGATACTGTGATCAGTCATATGTGATTACCTCCTTGCTTCCTCTCTACTCACCAAATCTCTTGGAAAACAATGACTTCTGCTATTATTTGTTTTGGAAACTGAGATTCTAAACACAGCTTTGTCCCAAACATGAATCAGACCTGTTCCACTGTTCTGCTAACCTAAAGGTAACAACTATAATGTAACCCTGTGATATAGTTAACCCTCTAATGTCTATAATAAAGATAATAATCAAAAGGAAATGAATGGCCCTAGTAACTTTTTAATTGAGCTTATAGTAAAATGTGGAAGTTTGTGAAGCAGATTTACTTCTCTAGTTATTTTTCAAAATTAATGTCTAAGGAACTTGATTTCATGTAACTAAATTAACCATTGTTTGGGATGGTGAACTGCATTAACTCTGAGTAGATCTGAAATAGCCATGAGGTCTATAATTGTAAAAGTTAAGAATGGGATATCTCTAATAACAAAAGTATTCAGGTATATGAGACAGAGGTAATCTTATCGTGGGGGAAATGCCCAATTGTAAAAACAGTCTTTTTATTTTGCTGTTCTTATTTTGGTGAAAATGTGTGTCTTAGTTGTGGATCTGTGATCTGTGTAAGAGAATGATGATACAATTTTATTTAAGCATAGCAATATAATAATATTGAAAAGGCATTTAAGATTTCTCCCACTGAAGGCAGTTTATTGATTTTTTAAAAAATATATTAACATGTCCAGGAAATGTCACCTGGGTGTCCCCTGTGGTATACTAGAGTTCAGGACCCATGGTACAACATTAACGTGGGTTAAAGAATAGGCTTTTTCAGAACAAAGTAAACTCCTAAGACTAGTGTCAGCCATCAGAGCAGAGAAGGCATAGCTTCCCCGCTTCCCCATCATCCCACAGGGACACATGTCAAAGATGGGCCCCTGCTAGAGCCACATCTCAGTTGGAGGGAATGCCTCCAACCTGTGGGTCTCCATCTCTAAAGGCCATGTCTCTAAAGGCACCCATGGGAAAGTAGCCTTGTCAGTGAGCGAATGTACATACTGCTTGGTGCCACAGTCTAGCTTTGGGGCACTAAGCTTTAACAGGAGGAACCTTGGAACCTAGATATCCAGCTCCTGGAGACATGGAGGCCTGCCAGAGTCCCAGGTCTCTGATATTGGTTCTAGTCCCTCCTGATTCATTGTTCAGGCAGTGCAGAGTCATCTCCCAGGGTCAATTTTAGACAGCTTGGCTTGATGTAGCACATAAACTTCCCGGGTGTGTCCCTATATAAGCAAAGTAAAATATTTTGTTTTACTAAATGCAAGATATTTCTATACATTTCTGGGACAGTGATATTGAAATAGTTTCAGGCTGACAGTACAACTTTAATTTTATTCATGACTGAGTCTATGACATTTCATATAAACTTCTGAGACAAATGTAAGCGTCTTGAGTGTGGGAGGGACTTCGCTTATCAAAAATTTTTATGGTATTGCTCATTCCAGTGATAATAAACAGCTTTACAACTGCGCTGGGTGTAAACTCTTTATAATTTCCCCTGTGGCTCTGAGAACTTTGTTTTAACTCTTGTCAGTGTAGAAATCATTTCATCAATAATTAAAACAATACCCCTGCTCCCATGAGCTAGCTGAAAGAATAAAAACCAGGCCCCATTACAATGTTTTATTAGCTAGGTTTTAAACCAGGCTTTGTCCTATTTGTTCCTTCATTAGCAGCCTGGGAACAATTGCATGGAGTATTTTAGGAAGTCTTAAAATGCCACCTAATATTTATTGCTTATTTGTAATTACAAAATTCCTCTATCATATTATATAGATGTTGGGAAGTTTGTGCTCAAGACAAATACCACTACTCTCAATTCTAATAACTACTAAAAACTGAGAGAAATATTTCTTTTATTTCCTAAAATTGTGAAGTTCTCCTATATACAAAACATCTGAAGGGAAGAATCCAGAACAGTGTTAATGAAGGGAGCCAACAATAAGAAAACCCATGCAGAAACTACCCATCCACCCTTTAATCTGCTAGCACTTGGAACCAATTCCAGGGATTCGAAAACTCTACAAACCTATGTAGAATATATAGCAAGGAGTGGACCATGGCAGCCATGAAAGTGCATTGCTCCCATTGAGTGCTGGCACCCCTCGGCAACTACCATCCCGTTTTCTCTGAGGTTGTGCTTTCTGCACGCTGCCTCCAGCCAATGACTGAACATAGCAAGTGGTTTTTGTTTTTCTTTTTTTTCATTATTTTCTTTATATTTAGTATCTTTTTTTCTCCCGTGTTATTTTTTTCAAATTTTTATTTAAATTCTGGTTAGTTGGGGCGCCTGGGTGGCTCAGTCATTAAGCATCTGCCTTCAGCTCAGGTCATGATCCCAGGGTCCTGGGATCGAGCCCCGCATCGGGCTCCCTGCTCCGCGGGAAGCCTGCTTCTCCCTCTCCCACTCCCCCTGCTTGTGTTCCCTCTCTCGCTGTGTCTCTCTCTGTCAAATAAATAAATAAAATCTTTTAAAAAAATAAAATAAAATAAATTCTGGTTAGTTAACATACAGTGTAATATTGGTTTCAGGAGTAGAATTTCATGATTCATCACTTATATATAACACCCAGTGCTCATACAGGTGTGCTCCTTAATGCCCATCAGCCCATCTCCCACCCTCCTCCCCTCCATCAACCCCCATTTTGTTCTCTATCATTAAGAGTCTCTCATGGTTTGTTTCCCTCTCTTTTTCTATTTCCCCCTTCCCATATGTTCATCTGTTTTGTTTCTTAAAGTCCACATATGAGTGAAATCATAGAACATAGCAAGTGTTAATTCAGGTTTGTTCCCTTGAACCTTAGGACTTCTCAGATGGATAACTTTGGCTCAAGGATACTCCATCAATCTGACATAAAACTCCTTACAACGGTTTCTTACCAATTCTCTTTTCTCCTTCACAGATATCAGACCTGCACTATGATCTGAAGTTTCTCCCTGCCTACTCCTGTTCCTCTCCTCCATCTCTCATATTCCCCAACACGTCTTTCATGTTTCCTCAACAAATCTCTTGCACCTTGTACAGTACACACTAGACAGCTAGTTTGTGCCAGCATATCCAAATGCCCCCGTTAATTACTCTCTTGAAAATGTAGAGCTCCTGTCCTCCCTTTGTATTCCCATCAAGAAGAATGTGCAGCAGAACGTGTTGTTTAGTGTTCAAGGTCAGGGGTTCTGAGGGCGGCCAGCCCAGAGCATCCCTTGTAAGGAAGAGTGTTCAGGTGGCAGGCCTTGATCTCCTTGGAAATGCTGGCCATGAAAGGGAGGGGAAGGCCACTGATTATTGCTAGGGTAAGTTACTATGAGATAAAACCTTCTGCATGTAGATCCCAGCAGTGGATGCTTTGTCCAGTTGGCTGCTCCTGGACTTTGTGTACATAAGTTCCCCCAATAAACTTACGTCTCGACTGCTGTCTCTGGGTCTTTTTTATGTCTCACTGGATCATCACCCACCCTAGGTTTAGAGTCTTTTGGGGTGCGGCTACACACACCTTTAATTCCATCTTGGTATATGCTTTTTGGAGGATCCAGTGTAATGCATGCTTCCTCCTTCATTGTCACGTTACACTAGTCCTCTCATTTACTCTGTTCCACCATGGACAGTGATAGTCACTGATTTCTTAAAACGTGATAAACTGTTTCTACCTCAGAGCCTTTGCACAGGCTATCCTGGTACACAGGATAAACAAATATACATATAAATACACATAAATAAATATAACCTTTAAATATTGTGCTTTGTGTAGATTTAAAAAATTGTTTTCCCAACTAAATTCTGACAGTAAATTTCACTCATAGATGTTGAGTCATTAAAGTCTTTTTGGTATCTTTACCTTGTGGTAGTTTTATGGAATAGCTAAGGCTGTATGAAGACTACAGTGTATTGAAATGTATTGCTTCTGACAAATTGCTTATAACAACTACAATATTTTGAGGTGCTTCTCATAATGATTACTCATAGATAGGGAAATACAGTTGACCCTTGAATGGCACAGGTTTGAACTATGTGTGTCCACTTATATGCAGATTTTTTAACTGTACAGTACTATAAAATCATTTTCTTTTCCTTATGATCTTCTTAATAACATTTTCTTTTCTTTAGCTTTCTTATTATATGAATATAGTATATAATACACATATGAAATATGTGTTAATCAACTATTTATGTTATTTGTAAGGCTTTTGATCAACTGTAGGCTATTAGTAGTTAAGTTTTGGGGGAGTCAAAAGTTATATGTGGATTTTTGACTGTGCAGGGGTCAGCACTTCCAACCTCCATGTTGTTCCAAGATCAATTGTATTGCAATAGTATGGAGGGAGGAGAAAAAAAAAAAACAACAATTTTTCAGTGAATGTCTTAATTTACTAAAGCAGTGTTTCTCAGATTCTAATATGTGGACAACTACTGGATATCTTCTTCCCTATGTTACCCACTTGGCTGACTCTTCTTCAGGATGAAGCTCAGGAAACACCTTCTCCCAGAAAACTTCACTGTCTTTCTTTCTACTCATTTGGATGAGAGGCACCTCTAATGTGGTCCTACAGAACTTGATATCTCACAGCACTTATCCCATGAAATTTATCCCTAAGCCTGCAAATTGCCTGGTTATGTATTGCCCTCTTATAAGCAAAACTTCAAAAAGCAGAAGTTTAACCTTAGTCCTAGTATCCTCCAACACTATCATAGTACTTGCCACAGTGTAAAGCTCAGTAAATGTCATCAAAGAATAAAGATTTTGCCTAAAATCCAGAGTTGATAAATTAAATGACCAGATAAGAAGTATAATTCTGCATGGGTTATTAAAAGAGATTCAGAATACCTCATTTCTCCTTTTATGAAGCATATGTCTGTATCTGAGTAGAAATTTCTGGAAGAGAATGTATCTAGAGAGTGTATCTGGTTGACTAGATATCTAGTTGCTCTGCAGGGCTCTCACACTATAAAACAATTAAATCCTGTATAAAATACGCCTTCCACTGTAGTGCTGAGATCATAGGGCCATCACACTAACAAAAATCATGGGCATGGGTGTTGGTAGTTGTGGCGGGTGGTGATGATCGGGGAAGAGGAAATAATAAGCAAACCATAAGTAAGGTTGTCATGGGAGCAAATGCCAATGTCGGCATTTCAAGCACTCCAGGTATTAAATGTGGGATTAACATCTAGGTGGTGAGCTCAATCTGAAACTCCCAAATTAACCTGGGACCAGGGAAAGAGTTAGTGTACTCATAGATCCATGATGCCTCCAAATACAGCAGAAAATATCTCCTCATTAGACTTCCATGATTTCCACAGTTTAAAGTTAGCTGAATATGAATCTGAAGATCCTAAATCCACAACGAAACAAGACAGCATAGAGCACAAGTAGACAACAATAGTAATAGCATGTTTTCAAAACAGGTTTAGATTATTCTTAAGGACTTGAATAACTAGAACCATATTATAAAATAAATATGTACAAAACTTCTAAAATAATAAAAGATGACCAGCAATACTATCTTATTTCAGAATGACTAGACAGACTTTTAAAAAAGAATAGAACTTTTGGAAATGAGTTCAAAGCTCTAAGTGCTTTAGGATCAGCCATACCAAACCCTCATTTTATTGTAGAACAGAGAGGCTGCAACACACCCACGCTGACTAAGCCAGAGGTGAGTCCAGAACCCCAGCTCCACACTCCAAGCTCAGTACTCCTTCCCCAGGCCTGTGCTGCCCTAAGTCAGCAAGCACATCATGATCATGTGAACAAACCCTGCAGCTTTGCTTACCATGTACCAGGCATAGTGTGAAGCCCCTAACTCACTTAATCCTTACAAGAATTCTATGAGGTTAGTACTATTACCATCATCATTGTAATACTGATGGGAAGAGAGCTGAAATAATTTGCCCAAGGCCCCACTGCTAGGAAATGGTGAAGCAGGGATTCCAACCCAGGCACTTTCTCTCTAGAGTCCATGATCTATAACATTTATAATAGAAGTTAAAGTTCTTGATAATACTCAAAAGGTCCCATCCACTCATATCACACACCTCAGTCACTATCATCAAGAGGCAGTGGCCTTTTTAATTTCTTTAAGCTGATAAAATGGCTCAGAGCCATTCCACTTATTTCTTCCTGCCCCCAGAAAGGTTGACATACTCTTCTTTGGAACAAAGAAGAGATGAAATAAAATCATACCCAAGTACAATTATTCCTGAATTTGTTCTGATATAGAATTCCTTAGTCTATTTCTCTGGGTCTGCTCATTATGTAGAAAGGGAAATTGAAGGCACACAGATAAAGGTCATCCAGCTAGAGTGAAAAACAAAAACAAAAAACAGAGACAATAAAATCTCTTTTGATTTTAATATGGTCTCTTTTCATTTACATTTAAAACATGTCAAACTGTCCCTTAGATGGTTGATGGTATGCACATATGCCAAAACTTACTGAATTATATAATTGAAATTTGGCACAGTATTACATGGAGATTATACCTCAATAAAAGTGTTTTTTTAAGTAGGTAGAAAAACTAAAAGTGTATCCCACCAGCTCACCTTAATTATTCTTTTATGTGTTAGGTGGCATTTGCCATGAAATTCAATATTTGGTTAGCTATTCCCTTTCTCAAATGCCAGAAAGCAATACAATCAGCAGAAGAAAATAATCAGCAAATTAACCATTTTATTAATTCAATAATAGATTCTCCAGTGAACTAGACTTGACCACATAGGAAATTCCTCTTATTGATATCACAATCAGTCTGGAGCCTAGAACAGAAAAACTAAAGTGCCTACTCTTTACACTTCACCTCACTTTATTCAAAACTAACACTGAAAAGCAAAGAAAGACCATTCCAAGCATTCTAGCCAGTAAGGAAAAGAAAAGAAAGAATTTGGCCAAGAGCTCAACTAGTCCACTTTCCTAAGGTTTTTAGGGAGTGGAAAGATAGAAGTAGGGAGTTTCTAAGTAAGAGCTGCCTCCCAACCACGTAACCTAGCACCATGACAAAGAAACCACTTGAAGACAGGATAGGAAACAAAAGAAGAGAAATCTCAGGTTTTGGCCAAGTCCAAGTGGCTCCTTTTGACTTGTAGAGTTTTTGTTACTGTTGGTTTGCTTTTTTACAGAAAAGAGAAATTACCTCATTTGTTCTGCCAGAAACATGTTCCCATAATGTATACTCAAATTTAAAGAATCCATACATAGACATGTCTCCTTCTTAGGTTGGGCAAATATTGGGTGGCAATTGGAGAAAATGAGCGTCTTCTGGGCATCATTTATAAAAGTTAATATAGCAAGAACGGATTATATCAATGCTTAGTTTAGTATGGCACCATAAAACTCAATGAGGCATATGTTATTAGCACTGCTATTAGGAGTTTGGGGGCCTTTTAAATAGATGCTTTTTAATCCTAAATTAATTTTTCCAACTTCAAACACAGAGTTATTTTACCTTGGTAAAGGTAAAGAAACTGTTGTGATAGAGTTTTTAAAGAAAAATTCAGTCCTAGTTAATGAGGATTGTGATTTACCATATCTGCCAATTGGAGTCTAGCCTCTTTTAGGAAGAATAGAAGCATTTCCCATAACAAGTGAAAAGCAGGGGCCATGTGCTTAGACACAGAAACCAACAGAAGAACTGTCCCAGGTGATATTTGATCCAAAGTAAATCAAAGAGGTAATATTTTAAAAACCTCAAAGGCATATGGAAAACTTGACACCACCATGTTGAAAAGTACATGTTGCCGGAAGAGATAAATCTTGGGTTATTTCCTTTCATCAAAGAATTTTTAGTCAAAAATTAAAATGATTGCTTACAAACTTCAGTATTTATTCAACAAGGAAACATCAAATGTTCATTTAGCACATGCTATGTGCTAGGGATTGAGCTAAAGCATGAGGCACACACAGAAGGATATGTATGTTACTCAAAGAGCTGGCAATCCATTGGAAAAATGAAGACTGATATAGTTAAAATAATCAGAGAATAATGAAGATTAGAATAATCAAGTTTGTGGGCGCCTGGGTGGCTCAGTCGTTAAGCATCTGCCTTCGGCTCAGGTCATGATCCCAGGGTCCTCGGATCGAGTCCCACATCGGGCTCCCTGCTCTGTGGGAAGCCTGCTTCTCCCTCTCCCACTCCCCCTGCTTGTGTTCCTGCTCTCACTATGTCTCTCTCTGTCAAAAAAATAAAAAATAAAATCTTTAAAAAAAAAAAAGAAGAATCAAGTTTGTGATGGTTTTCAAACTTTAGGGTACTTATGAGTAATCTGGGTTTCTCAGGCCCCAACACCAAACATTCTAATTCAGTAATTCTGTGGTGAAACCTAAGAATGTATATTTATAAGTTACCCCAGGTAATTTTATATAGGTGGTCCAAAGTCTTGCACTTTAAAAAAAGAATAACAGAAAAAAATCTAACGGAAAGACTTTTTGAGCTTGTAGCAGTTGGTAGAGTTTTTCTGAAGAGAACATGACTTAAGATGATCATCATACAACATGTTGGGTTTGATTTTAGATTTAGTCTGTATTATATAAAATTTTGTTAAAGTTAAATAAGCAGCAGTCACAAATTTCTTTTTTTTCTAGAAACACTCACTGCCAGAAAATTCTAATATATAAGAATCCATCCACTTCATAAGGTTTAATCCTATCCTCATTAGGTGGTATGGTATGTGTGCAGAAAGACTGCCTCTGATCCACATGTGGCCATGATATTTTAAAACCATAATTTAACACAATGAAATCAGCAAGGTTGAGTGCTGTAATCAATAATATTTTTTAACATCTAAATAATGAACTAGAAAAATAAATAGGAGGTCAATGAGGCATGGAATTGTAACTCAAGAAATAAATTAAAATGTGTTATGTCTGAGCCACTAGTTTCCATGCTAATCTCTCATATACTCTTCAGTGAGGGTTACTGTTCAAGATCAAGCATGTTATCCATGAGTAACATGGAATGAATATGCAGCAGTTGTAACAGCAGAAAAAGGAGGTAATTCTCAATTTGTGAGATAAAATGTAAATGTAAAAAAGCATAAACTGTTTTATGTATTTTTCCTCTCACTTCATGCTTACTTATGTGTATTTATGTGTGTGAAGTGGGAGTTAAAGTTAAAAGATTTAGACAAGTTCCTCAAATTATCTGTCATTAAGAAATTAATTGAGACTTAATAGTACATTAAATTCAAAATCAAGCAAAGGAAATTTTATAAACACAGGAATAAATGTGATTGCTTTTATTCCCTAACAAATGTTACATCCAATAAGAATATTAGTTTTTAAATTGCTATATATATTTAAAACATCTCACCTATTAGAAGAAGTCACATGTAACATAACACAAAGGTATTATGTTGGAAACTGACATGTCATAATGTACGTGTGCCTTATATTGTAATCATAACTTGTTCAGTAATGCCACTAAAGAAAGAATAGAGATGTTCAGTATTGGTACATGCCAGGACACATACATATATATACATATATGAATCCATAGAAAATTGGACTGTTATTCCTTAAAAAAAGAGACGAGTTTGGCAAAAAACATTTCAAAATGATGAGAATCTAGTGGACTAGTCAGTCGCATCTTTTTATGTTATCGCTATTGAAGAAAATAAAGAGAATTTGGTGAAGGGTTCAGAATTGAATGGGGGAAAAAAAAGGAATTTTCAAGTATAAGGGGTGCAACCATTACAGTCTACTTCCAAAATCCCCTCAGTCAGACAGCATGTTTATATTGAGAGAGAAACAAGAATCATCAGATTAAAATTGGGAATAATGACTTCTGGTCCAGGATGTGAGGAGCTTGGAAGTCACCACTCCATCCTAACAAGTAAAAAGCTGAATAAACTGAAAAATCAACTTCTTAGATTTGTAAGGGAAGTGAGAGAGCTGGGTAAACTGCTGCCCCCCAAACTGAAGACAGACAAGGAGATACAGAAAATTATGACCTACCAGAGCAGAAGCCCAGGAACAAAAACCTCTGCAGGAACCAGTGGCAGGGTAGAAAAACCTGAACTGTAACGAATGAATTGCTGGATCATCAGTGTGGACAAGTCAGAGAGATAAAATCTTCAGGGGACCCCATCATAGGGGAACCCCTGTACTTTTGTGAGTTTTTCCTTCAGGAGTTCTATAAGATTCTAACAGTGAAGATCAGAGGACAATCAATCCCCGTGTGCTTCCTGCAGGGAGAGAAGAAAAGTAGCCATTTTTTCCCATATTTTTATTTAAATTCTAGTTAATTCAATGTAATATTGGTTTCAGGAGTAGAATTCAGTGGTTCATCATACATACATACAACACCCAGTGCTCATCATACCAGGTGTCCTCCTTAATACCTATCACCCATCCAGCCCACCTCCATCCACCTCCCTCCATCAACCCTCAGTTTGTTCTCTATCATTAAGAGTCTCTTATGGTTTGTTTCCCTCTCTCTCTTTGTCCCCCCTCCCATATGTTCATCTGTTTTGTGAAGAACAAACATTGTCAAAATGTCCATACTACCCAAAGCAATCTACACATTTAATGCAGACCCTATCAAAATACCACCAACATTTTTCACAGAACTAGAACAAAGTAGCCATGTTTAAATACTCCAGAGCACTTTGTTATTAAACAGGATCCCCCTCAGGAGAAACTATTTCATTTGAGCCTAACCTGCTGGGTATTTTCAGAGATTAACTGAGCCGGGGAAGGGGTGGGGGGGACATGGACAACTCCAGCCTACTCTAGTTACCCTGGCCCCGCTAAGGGCTGATGAGATGGCTGAGAAATACTTGTGAAGTTCACAGTTCAGTGGCATAAACTCACTAAAAGACCGAGACCTAATCACAGGATTGTACATTTTCCCTTCCTCTACCCCTCACCCCTACATTGCTAAAAACCTATTAACAGCAGTTCCTTTTATCTAGCACATCTTGCTCAGCTATCCAGAAAAAAATTACAATACTAAAAGGTAGAAGTGGGAATTATTTTGATTGTCATAAATTAATCAGTTCTGCTGAATTCTCACATGATAAAAGTTTTATGCCATGCAAACAAATATCAGTTTTAAGTGGATTGCTGCAAGAATAAGAAAAATTATTGCATGTTTTCAGATCAACTGTGGCACGAATACTATTATTTCCTATCCATCTCTATCCCAAAATAAACATTTCTAGTTTAAAAATTAAATAAAATAATAACTTTGCCTTCTAACCATGATGAAATAACAAGGACCAAACTTAAGGTCCCACCATAAACAACTAGAGAACTGGATAAAACACATGAAGTAATTATTTTTAGACACTGAATAACGTTCAACATAGGAATGACCTCTGTGAGAAGGGGAACCCGGATAATACATAATCACCCTCAGCTGCTGGCTGGAGGCACATTCTAGATCACTCTGCAGGCAGGGAAATTTCAAGAGGTCTCACTGAACTGAGAAGATGGAGATTTGATTTCAGGGGGATTGAGGTGAGAAGGGATTGTGCAAACAAAATAAAACAAAATTTGCACAAAAGCCCTTTGTGTCTGAGAGCTAGGCTACAAATACATATTTGTGAGACTCCAGGAAGCAGGCAAAGTAGGGCTCTGGCTGTAAACTAAATAATTCTCTGAGCTCACAAAAAATGGTGTGTACTCAAGCCTTGACCAGCATTGTGGAGAGGGCTCAGTAATCACCTGGGCATTCAGTGCTCTAAGGAATGTGAGCCTTAGGGCAGATTAAAATAAGCTGTAGAGTAAAAAATACTCCAAAACCAAAAACATACATATATCATGGTATAAAAAATATCAATTACAAAATATATGCAAAGCCCACAAACTGAAAACTCTAAAACATTGCCAAGGGAACCTTAATGAAATAAATGGAATGATAACACTTTACATACAGTTTAAAAACTGAATGGTGGTTTTTCAATGGCATATTTCTCCAGATTCCTTCAATGGACTCCCAGTCAAAATCCAGCAGGGTCTTTCAGTAATTGACAAGTTTATTCAGAATGCACATAGAAATGCAAACCTAGAAGAGCCCAAACTATTTTGGGAAAAAAAAAAAAAACTAAGTTGAAAGACTTAAACTATCTGATTTCAATATTACCGTAAAGCCACAGTATTCAGGAAGGTGTGAGTATTGGCTTTGGACGTAGAGATCAGAGTGAAACAAAATAAAGTCCAGAGTTAGACCCACAGAATAAAATCAATTGATTTTTGATAAATGTACATATATTTGGCTGAATAATGGCCACCCAAAGATATTAGGTCCTAAACTCTGCAACCTATAAATATTACCCTATAAGGAAAAAGGGTCTTTGTAGATATGATAAAGATCTTGAGGTAGAATGATTATTCTGGGTTACCTGGCTGGACCTTAAATCCAATCACAAGCATCCTTAGAAAAGAGAGGCCAAGAGATCTGATGCACACTGAGGAAGGGGAGGCAGTGTGCCCACAGAGGCAGAGACTGGAGTGATGTGGCCACAAGTCAAGGAATGCTAGCAGCCACTTGAAGCTGGGAGACTATTTTGACCCAGTGATCCTGATTTTGGACTTTTGGCCTCCAGAACTATGAGAGAATAAAATTTTCATTGTTGTAAGCCATCTAGTTTGTGACACTTATTATAGCAGTCACAAGACACTAATACACTGCCAAAGCATTTAAAAGGGGAAAGAGTAATGTTTTCAATGAATGGTATTACTAAGGACATATATCCCAGAATTATAAATGCTCCGTAAAATGCACAGTAGAGCACAATGCATGCTTTTGAATAAACAATAAATGAATGAGTAAAGAAATTTACGTTGCCATGCAACTTGTTAAGTTAAATGATAATTAATAGACGGTTAAATTATTTTTAGCAAGTAACTTAGACAACAAGATGGGTTACTTAGTTTGTTCTCACCAATTCTTACCCTCAAATGAACTGTTAGGAGATTTTCTGTTTTCCCTAAAATCAAGGGTTTATGAATTAAGATTATTTGTTCCTGTGTTCTTATTTTCCTCAATAGTGTAGATTCTTTTTTTTTTTATTTAAAAATTTTATTTATTTGACAGAGAGAGCAAGAGAGCACTAGCAGGGGGAGCCGCAGAGAGAGAGAGGGAGTGGCAGACAGAGAGGGAGAAGCAGGCTTGCCGCTGAGCAGTGAGCCTGACCCAGGGCTCTATGCCAGGACCCGTGGGATCATGACCTGATCTGAAGGCTGATGTTTAACCGACTGAGCCACTTACGTGCCCCAATAGTATAGATTCTTAGTGCGTTTTCATTTACCTGCAAAATATCCCTGTGAAATAATGATAATTTAGCAGAGGTAGTATGGAGGTTTTTTTTCTTTTACAAATTTTATACCAAATTGTCGTGACATTGTTATGACACTGAAGTAACTGACAATTCAGTTAAACTGAACATGAAGCTGCTCTATGCCTGAAAAGTTAGTCAAATTGATTAAGTTTAGGATTCCCATTAATGACCCTCACCTTAAAATAATCTATGCACGAACAATGAACTTCTCTTCCGAGAAAAAAAATAGAATGCTCACAGATAGTCACCAAAAGTAATTGCTTATTAGCAATTATAAAGAATTATTGTCTGAAACCAACACATCTTTTATTGATGTAATCAAAATTGAAATAAGGATAAAATAACTAAAAGTGGAGCCTAAACTATCTGCATCAAGAGGTATTTCTTGAGAGTTCTACAGAAGTAATTCAATGTCCTCAACTCTGCCCAGTAGCAGATTATTTTAAATATTGAATAAAAGCAGAAAAATGATTTTTTCTGCCAATTTGTGCTACTTACCTTAAAAAAAAATCCTACTAAGACTCTACAATTGAAAACAGAGAGGTAATATCCTGAAAAGCTCCAAGAGAGGCAGAAATCTCCAGAAAGGCAGTAATAAGCAGTCCACAACTAATAAACATCTGGAAGCTAGAATTCAGTAAGGTCTATTAGTAACTTAATCATTATTAGCGATATAATTATGAGAACTCAGTGATGTACAATCAGAACTTCTAGAAGCTGGAATAAAATAAACTGAACATTTTCTTTTATTATCTTGTGGAAAATTTTTAAAAAGTAAGAATATATTCCTTTTCATGGGGAATCCTCATGAGCAATTTGAAATTGTTATTATTGTAGCCATAGATACATTTGATTTTTTTATTCACAGTAATTATATTCTACTAAGTCTGTACAAACAGTGAATTAGTGAATACTGAACCATTTCATTCACGGGAAATACAGGGTTAGGTACCTATGAGCCTCTGGTCAGAATATTTTTGGCAAATGATCAATACATAACTGTTTTATGTGTGTTTTTTGTTTAAAGCTTACACATATATATTTAGTTCATTACCAATGAACTCACAGTCAACAGCACAATATCACATGCTTTACAGAAGCTTATCTAACACATGTATTTTCTACGTAAGACGCACCACAGTCTTGCACTTGGGACATTAGAAAACACTTCAGCATGAAGCTTGGCAACAAATTTAAACAGTAAAACCACCAACGAAAAGTACAGAAATGCAAAAAAAAAAAAAAAGAAAAGAAAAAAGTGGTGCTGAACAGAGCACAAAAAGGACACTTGCTTACATTATGAGAGCTGAAAGAAGGCAGAGCATCCTTGTTTGGCCTCAGCTGGAATGTGCACATCAGATGATGCAAATTTTTTGTTGCTCGACACATATCCCTGAATGACCCAGAAAGTTCTGTGAGTATTGCTTTTGGAGTTCCAAATAGACTCTAGCGAGTAGGCGAATTTGCAAACACGTGAATAATGATGTGAGAAGAGGCTGCAGCCGACTGAAAAGCCCCTCACAGACAGAGCACCTAGTGCAGCTCTGAGCTGGTGGAAAACACTGCTGAAAAGGAGACTGTTTCTCTGAGGAAGGACTGCCGAGTTTTGGTCACTCAGCAAATGACTGCTGTAGTGGACCAACACACCTTGGCAGAAGGTATTTGTGCCTCTCTTTATTTTGCATTTCTACGTGGCAAAAATAGGTCGGACTCTTTTTCCAGGAAAAAAAAAAAGAATTGTAACTACCTTCAAAAGATTTGTTCCAATTAATAGATTTCATCTGTGGTGTATATCCTGGCATTGCAGGCGTAGTACGTATATGGGGAATTAATCTACAACTATTGGCTAAGATTTATACATCTAATTTTAGTAGATTGGTGATAAATTTCACACATGCTTGTCAGTACTAAATACCATTGTTAGTTTTTATATTCATTGATTTGGCTATGTTATCCTCAACTCTCTCCCCCCACACAAAAAAATATTCCCTGAAAAGCTAAGATGTAAATATTGGTTTAGGAGATTCATGCAATCCCATATCTCCTGACATCAGAATCATAAAAGTGGTTTTACTAATTGAAATGAATTCCTTTGCCTATGTCAGGCAAAGGGGAGATGAGTTTGTTTATCACCAATAGCCATGCCTCTTTGCTGAAGAGAGATTAGTCACACACTGTGAAGTTTTTTTTTTCAACAAAAACACCAACTGCTCTTACAGAAGCAGTACAATTAACTCATGGAATTCTAACTCTAAGTGCTACCCACAGAGAGTGCACACTGTTTTTGTTTCTTAGGGGTGTGTATATGCTATATGTCGCTGGAATGAAAACATACATTTGCCTTAATAAAATCTTTCCAAAGTCAAAACACCTGCCTTGTTAATGCCAAGAGAAATATACATATTAAATAGAAAAGGCTAATAAACAAATTTCATTGAAAAATACTGTCTGGGAAATAGCATTTCATGAACAGTCCCTTGATGAGAAACATTATACAAGAAGCTCTAAGGAATTATAAAAGAAGGAAACAAAGTCTATTTGAACACCAATACCTACCTGCTTGACCAATGAATAGCAACTTCCTATGTATAGTGTGGTATCTTTCCCATACATTTCATCAGCATAAAGGCTAGGGTGAATTTAACAATGCAGTTTCCTAGAACTCACCTCAGATCTATTAAATCAGAATGTCTGGGTATTATAGCCTTAACTTAAATTTTTAAAAAACTGCCAAGCAATTCTAAGAGGCACATATAAGTTTGAGAATTTCTGATTAGTATTTTATGTCACATTATTCTGAATAAATAATAGTTTTAATCAAAATGGTCCTAGAGCATAATGAAAACAAAATCTGTTCTATAACTTCTAAATGTTCCTATATCAGTGATCTGCAAATATCAGTGAACAATCAATATCAGAATTCCTGGGTGTTATTTGTAATTCAGATTCCAAGAATCCACCTTAGGTTTAATTTAAAAGAATCTATAAGAGTAAGCCTCAGAAATGTGCATTTAAAAACTGTTTCCTCTTGTTTTTAAAAAAGGAATCTGAGTTTAAAATTAGTTGCAGAGAGGGGTGCCTGGATGGCTCAGTTAGTTAAATGTCTAACTCTTGATTTCTGCTCAGGTCATGATCTCAGGGTCATGAGATGAAGCCCAGCATTGGGCTCTGATCTTAGTGGGGAATTTGCTTGAGATTCTCTCTCTCCCTCTCCCTCTGCCCCTTCCCCCCACTCTAATAAATAAATCTTTAAAAAAATAAAATTAGTTGCAGAGCTTAAAACTATTCCCTTAAATAACAGTATAACAACAGTTAGTATAGGACTTGCTGGGTGGGTGGTTTGGCAGTCAGAGAGAAATTGTATGGCTGATCATATTGGCGAAGAATTACAATTTCTCAAATAAAGCCAAAGCATCAGCACACATCTTTTCTTCAGAAGGACATGGTTATACCAGAAATAAAGACAGTAAAACAGATTTAGCTCAGAGTAAGGCAAAGAAGTCAGCACATAAAACACTTGAAGTCTACTTGCTATCACTTCTACAGCCAAGATCTAACTGAAGACCAATGTATTATGGGAGAAAAATATCCATTATCTAAGTTTTAATGTTGATTTCATAAGGTAGTTTCTCAATTTGCTGACAATTGGATAACAAGAAACTTCACCTAAGAAGTATTCTATCAAAGGATGTGCCGCTCATTGAGTCTCTGGTGCAACCAGGGACCGCAGCAGGGGTGAAGTCAGCCACCAGTCCGTGAGAGCTCCTGTGCTCAGAACACTAGAACCGCTCAGGTGGCCCAGGTGGCATCCACAGCACTGGGGTCGGATGACAGCCAACATACCTACGGCCCCCACCCCCACCCCCGATGCTCCACCATCCCCCTTGCAGTAGATTATATTCGGGATGGTCTCCTGTCTCTTTGAACTCTCACCACTCACTTTTCAAATATGTCAGCATTTTAAAATATAAATACTTAAATAGTATGTAAGTGTGTTTAAATTTTGGATCCTTTTCAATTCTGTTATCTTCTTAATTTATTTTTTACTTGAAGACTTCCCCTAAGAGAGTGTCTGTGGCAAGCTCTCTGTAGTGGACATCATGATAATGTTCACGCTCTACTTGGATTCCCCGGGTTCACTATTTAACCACAACTTACCCTTCAAGGTTTCAGAGCAGGATCAGATTGAACTGTTCTCTGCTGGACCACAGAAAGGCTGTGACCCTGCTTGAATTCAATCCCTTACCTGTCTTGCTTTACTTATTCCCTTGCTGGTTTCACCTAGAACTGCTTCCTCAATAAATCACTTGCAAAGCAATCTTTGTCTTCTTGGGGGGATCCTGACCTAAGACATCTAGTTAGGTCTTCTGAGACTGAGAATATTTTTATTATTTGAAAGACAATCTGGGTGACTCGGTCAGTTAAGCCCTCAACTCTTGGTTTTGGCTCAGGTCATGATCTCAGGGTCAGGGGATTGAGTCCCAGGTTGGGTTCCGTTCCACGCTTAGCACAGAGTCTGCTGCAGATTCTCTCCCTCTTCCTCCCCCCGTCTACACCTCCCCCAACTCATGCACACTCTCCCTCTCTCAAATAAATAAATAAAATCTTAAGAGAAAAAGAAAATTTAATTGAAAAAAAAGTATCCCAGATTCATTTTGTTTCCTTCAGTATTATAATAAATATTATAGGGCAATAAAATATTACCCTAGTGCCTTCTTGAATATAATACTGCTGTTGAGAAGTCTGAAGTCAATTTCTCTTGCTTCTTTATGGGTAATCAGTTTTTCTTCTCTTGAAGATTATATGTTTTTTCTTTTGTTTTTGGTATCTTTCAGGTTTAATGTATCTAGAAACCCTGATCATTGCCATAATAAATTATAATTTATAAGACAACAATGAATACATTTAAAAATGCATATGGTAAGAACTTTATTAAATCTTTTTTATTTATATTTACTTATAGTATAATGCATGACACACAGCAGGATTTTATCAAGTATTAAAATAAAACATACCCAATTAAATATTAACTGTGCTATAATAGATTAGAAATATTTTAATGTCTTCAGCCCTTCCGTAGGAATTCTTTCATTATGCTATATTCTCTAAAACAAATCATAGTGCAAAGTTTAACTTGTTGAAGAATATTTAGTGGTGGTAAAGGAGAAACTGCTATAATCTGGAAGTAGACAATGCTAGTATAATATGCAGCTTATTTCACATATCAGTTTAGAGCACCTATCTGTATCATGTGGTTGGATATAACAAAATACACATAGGCAAGCACAGAATGTTGACTTGTCAACAGTTCTAGATTTAAAAAGGATCCAGATATATCCAATAATACAGAAAATGAAGAACAAAGTGAGAGGACTCACACTACCTCATATCAAGATTTATTTTAAAACCATAATAATTAAGACAGCATGTTGCTAACAAAATAATAGACACATAGATCAATAGTACAGAATACAGAGCCCAGATATAGCCCCACATGATATAATCAACTAGGTTTTGGCAAAAGTACAGAGGCAATTCAATGGAGAAAAGATAATTTTTCAACATATTTTGCTGGAACAAATGGACATGCACAGGGGAAAAAGAAGAAAGAAAGAAACCTATATACAGCTCTTATATTGTGTACAAGGGGTCTGGGAGGTTGGGTAAAATGTGTGAAGGGGAGTGGGAAGTACAGGCTTCCAGTTATGGGATGAATAAGTCACAGGAATAAAAAGCAGAGAAGAAGGAATACAGTTGATGATATTGTGATAGTGATGTAACAGGACAGATGGAGCTACATTTGTGGTGAACACAGCATAACGTATTACCTTGTCAAATCACTAAGTTGTACACTTGAAACTAACATAACATAGTGTGTCAACTACACTGAAAAAAAAGTTAACTCAAAATGGATCATAGAACTAAATGTAAAATCCAAAACAATAAAATTTCTAGAAGAAAACATAGAAAGCCATCTAGGTGACCTTGAGTTTTGTGATCTGTTTTTAGATACAACATCAAAATGATTATCCATGAAAGAAAAAAAAAAGTAACAAGTTAGACTTTATTAAAATTTAAAAATTCTGCTCTGTGAAAAGTACCATTAAGGGAATGAAAAGATAAGCTATTGAGTTGGAGAATTGTTTGTAAAATATACATGCGATAGAGGACTAGTAATCAAAACTCTTAAACTCAATAACACGAAAAGAATCCATTTTAAAAATGGGCAAAATATCTGAACAGATACCTCACCAAAAAAAATAGAGAGAAGGCAATTTTTCATATAAAAAGATCTTCAACATGATATGTTATTAGAAAATTTGCAAAACAACAATGAGATACCAACCACTATGTAACTATTAGAATGGATAAAATCCAAAAAATTTGACAATACCAATTGCTGGCAAGGATGGGAAGCAACAGGAGCTCTGATTCTTGCTGGTGGAAATGCAAAATGCTACATTTGCTTTGGAAGATAGTTTGGCAGTTTCCTACAAAACTAAATGTATTTTTTATCACATGATACAGCAGTCATGCTCCTAGGTATTTGCCCAACTGAGTTAAAAATTTATGTCCACACAAAAACCTGTTCATATTACTTTTTAAATAAGTTTTGTCAGTAAGTTGGATCTTCTCATTCCATTATTTGAAGATATCCTAAGTTGGCATCTTTCCGTTTCTGTTGAGCATTAAGTTTTGTTACACACATGGCATGTCAATATTGTAGAGACTATTTGCCTTAAATAATTATATTTATGCTCTGTGATTAAGTTACATGCATCCTAGAAACAATTTGAAAATTCTCTGTTTTCTTTCTTTGTGTTGACCAAATTCAAATTTCTCATGTAGAAACGTGTAAGGGCATGACTAGTTGACCATGCTGTGGGCAGCTACTAAGCATCATTGATATTATGGAGATTATCTCTCATTTATTTTCTTGTTGTTGCTTTTGTTACTAATTATTTTAATTTTATGTGACTTCAAAATTTTAGAAAGGTAAGAAGTTGCATTTTTATTGGATGCCTTTAAAAAGCAGCAAAGAAAGCCAGAACTAGCTTTTCATGAGCACTATTGGAATAATATTAAAACAGATACCCTGTGCAGTGATCATCTATTAATTATTTCCTAAAACAATAAGACAAGTAGTGCATCCCAAGACCTTGATGTCTATCCTGATCCTTGAGTACTTGATAATTCCAAGAGTAAAGAGTTACAGAAAAAAAAAAAAAAGTTGTTTGTGTTTTTTTTTTTTTCGATGAAATATTTGATTCATAGGTCCGGCCCAGGGCTTTTTGTTTTGTTTTGTTTTCTTTTTCTTTTTTTTTTTTTTTTAGGGAAAAAATAATAAGGAAAAAAGGGAGGAAATGGGATTAATTTTGATAGCATTAGAAAAGCTTCATGTACTGTAATGTGTTTAATTAAAATTCCAAAGTTTTGAATTCTCTATGCTCTTTATTAAGTAAGTATTCCAAATCCTTTTATTCATTCTCTCAATATTTTAAGTTAATATAGTCACAAATGTTAGTTCAGATTGCCACTCCCTTTAATTATATGAATATACCTTCTCATATTCCAACTCTTTTAGCTTGGCCTCTAAGACCCTTTCCATCAAATCTTTCTTATTTCTACAGGCTGACCTCCCATTATTTTCTTCATCCTCTACACACAAGTCAAATTGGATTTGTAAAGTCTATCCACATACATGATCTCACAGCAGATGTCACTCTCATCTCAGAGCTGCAAGATGGATGTCCAGCAAGATCAGGCACTTGTCCAGAATCTCACAGTAACAGCAGAGGACATTGGGACTGGTCTCCGTGTCCCTGCTGAGGTTCCTGACATCTCTCCACACTGCTCTCCAGAGGAGCAGGTACACTTTAACTCCAGTCTCCTGTGTTTTTAGTCCAAGGAAGGAAGTGGGGGATTTAGAGCCGGTTGGGTGTCAACGTGAAGATAAAATTTGTTACAGATAGGGAGCCATAGGCAACTTCCAGTGATGTTGGGAGAGCAACCATTACATTTCCCCATTTCCATATCTAATTTTGCCTTCATCTAACATTTTTCCCTTTTTCTTTGGGTTAGGGAATTAGAGTTCGGCCAAGTGAATGACTGTACATCTGCCTTTTTGCTTTTCCTTAAAAAGAATGATTTATAGCCTACCTTTATGTGAAATATCTAAAGAAAAAAGTAAATCATGGAATAATATTGTTTACTTCATTTATATGCCCTTCTACACCAAATGTTCTGAATGTGCAGCAAGGTCACAGCATTAGAGGGGAAGTCTGAACAAGTTTAAAGGAGCTCTTCCCCTGAAGTGCGTTCTTACTTCCCGTGGAGAGACACTGTGACTAGTATCTCCCCTACTGTAATAAATTATCTTCGCAAACGGAAATGTAGGTCACATTGTGATATTTCCCCTCCTGTCTCTTCAGAAAAAAGGTAAAAGCATTCTCATTAATCATTATTGCATAATCCCATGTCAAAGATCTTTTTGCCAACTCTAAAAATTCTGGCTTTTTAAAATGACATACGGATCTTCTGTCGTGTACTGTGGTTATGTGCCCCTGGAGGGACATTCATTAGTTATCTGTGAGAAAACAGTCTCACATCCTAAGTCTGTGGAAGGTTCTCTATATTATGTCCTCAAGCATTAAAGAAAAGTTTATTCTGAGGATCAAAACTAGCCCTGATTTTCCTCACTTCAAGCAGGGAGTACAAATGAAGAACGTGGGCAAATGAAGACCATTAGTGACCAAAGCTGTCTTTCCATCAGACCTCATTGACAGCATCACTAGAACCCCAAGCACCTGACCCTTTTTCCCTTTTGTTATTCAGAATCTCTAGAAATGGCTGTTTGGGCTGCTGAATTATGTCCTCCTCCCGCTACCTGGGAGCACCCATCCTTTTTGCCAATCACTGTGATCACGGAATGGCCACAGTGGTCTGCATTATTCTTGCTCTTCCCGGCATTGCTTCAGACCCTTCCTCTTATTGCTATTGCTATTCCTCTTCTGCTCTTCTCCACCAGTAACTACATGAGAGAGGCGAGATATACCCACATTGCCATTGCACTTATTGAATTCTAGCTCTGAGTTGGCAGTGACTCTCAGTTTCTGTATATTTTTCATAATGTGATATTTTAAATATAACTGATTCATCCACTTTTTTTTTCATGCCACTCTTTCCTCTCTTCTAGAAGCAAAGCACAGGTTTCCTAGTGGATCTGCTACTAGGGTAAGAGTCTGACAACAGATTTGAGGATGTATGGCTGATGCTGCAATGAAAATCTTTTCTCAATTTCAAAATAGAAAAACCAATTTCAAATTACAACATCAGGTTAAATATTTGCACCTACAATCTGGGCTCACTTTTTGCGACGCCTTTCCTTACTTAACATTTCCTTATATAGCCTGGCAGGGTAAGATTTAGCCGTGGGTCTCTGACTGCTTGAACAATCTCTAAGCCACTCTCAGCACAAATATATTAAGTCATCTGTCTTTCCCAAGGTTTGTTATGCCCAGTACAGCCCTCCATTCTTCTTAGCTGAGCTACTTAAAACTATATTTACAAACAACCTCATTTGATTTGTTTTGAGCCAACTCTGCAACTTCTGGAAATCTTATGTTGCCTCTCCCACCCATGTTGATCTCTCTTGTTTTGTTGATCTTTACTCCTCGTGTAGAATACCTTGGTGTTTCTGCATCTTAAGCTTCTGGTTTGGTATTTTGGGGACTGAAAAAGCACATTAATGAATCATCAATCATGACTGAGTTCTTCCTCTTGTTGAGATGTTCTTATAGCCACTCTGACAAATGGGGCCCCTATCTTGGATTCTGAACACTGAGCCACTGACAAGCTCTGTCTCCAGAGTGCCCTAAGGCTCCACATTCCCAAACTAGAAAGATATATCCAAGAATGGTCAAATATACAGTAAGACCTCCTGCTCTGGCATGTTAGCTTTGTGGAGCAATAAAAACATGTGTATATGATTTTAAATGCCATAACCCATATGAAAATAAATCAAAGGCTCTAAGTTCTGCCTCATGGTATATATTAAGCTATTGTAACAGAGTCCCCAAAATAAAATGACCCAAACAAGATAGAAGAATATTAGCCACCTCATACATAATAGTCCAGATTTGTAATCCCACCTGGTTAATTTTGTTTTATGGCTCTTCAAATGGTTCTTCAATCTCCTCCAGTGATGCCCTTGCCTGTGTGGTTAGACATATCTTACTAAATTAGCATTCTAGCCAATGAAAGGAAGAAAGAGAAGGAGGGACACAGGAAATTTTCTTTTCAAGTGATTTGACCTGAAAGATACAACCCTCACCTCCGATCATATCCCCTTCCTAGAGGTTAGCCATATGGCTAATCCAAGATGCAAAGGAGGCTGGAAATCTAGACTAGAGAATCATATACCCAGCTAAAACCTAAGAGAGGGTTTCTATTACTAAAAAGAAGAAGAGGAGACAGGACACAGGGGGAAATTAACCATGTCTGCCACAGAGACATATCTCTGCTATTCAAAAAAGCAAAAGAAATTCAGCCTACCTACCCTGAGCACAACCTTGCATTACAGTGACTTGAGATACCAGCAGTGTGCAATGGAACCCTGAGCAACTGAACTTCTTTATGGAATTATAACAAAATAGGTGGGTCTTAACTAAACATGAGGAGAATTTAGGAAGTGTTGCCATTTATTCCAAATTATTAGTTACCATGCAATAAAGTAAAACAACTTTGAGAAAACTGATATAAGTACATCATTAAGGCTAACTATACTCTAATGCCAATACTTACTGCTTCTTAATTAAATACCTCTGATAATATTTAAACTACATAAATAGTCAAATGTGGTAACAACATCATGAAATATACATAAGAAAAGAACATATGTTGACGGCTGCATGGAAATGAATCAAAAAGCACATTTTTGAAACAAAGAAGTGAAAACAGTCCCGTTTTCCCACTTTTATCTCCCTGCACATATGCAAATGCACAAGATAGCAAAGCCTGCAGATTTGGCCTGAACTTTCCTGAAAGCTAACTTTTTAATTATCAGGTCCACAGGGTCATAAAATCTTTAAAAACTGATTGCTTCAAACTGAATAAATAATCTGCTGGTTATACTACATATTTATAAAAAAGAAACAAGAGAAAATAAATGATAAATCAGTTTTCCCCTCTATTCTGTATGAACACTTTCTTTACCGATTGATGGTTGCCTTGCCCTCCTGAAACATACTAATTCTTACAGGAAAATCTTGATCAAATATAATGAAACTTTGTTTTCATTTGCTGAAAAAATTGTATACTGGAAAAATAATACCTTAGTATAATGTAAGGTAGTTATCATGAAAAACAAAGAATAAATAGGAAATAAGAAATTATAGACAGTAAATATGTATTTGGTCTTTCTCCTTTGTCCGCTAGAGAACTGGGATGAGGAATGGGGCTGTTAGTCATTTTCTCCTGGTATTAATGACTGGCTGTGATAATCCTGATGGCACTTTACCCATGATAGTCCCAGTTTTTATGCTAGAGAATGGATTTTAGAATTCTTTCTGCAGGGAAGGTGCTAAGGCCAGAGGTAGTCTATCCTCCAAAGATATGAGTGACAGATTTAAGTTATAAACCAATTACAAGGGATATAGGAGAAACAGAAGAGCCGAGTGGGAGGGCCAGAAAGACGGATCACCCATGTAAATACAGCTGGGAGAACTTCAGGGGCTGTAAGCTCTTCACACATTTTTCCCATGTTCATATGACAAGCCCAAGACACCAAAACAGAGCCATGCACGGAGGACCATACTTCCCACCGAGTTTTCTGAGAAAGCACTAATTCCTCAGAATATACTAAGAAGAAAAGTTTTGCATTTTTTAACACCATAATATAAAATATTTCAATTAGTATTCTAGTTCCTGTGTTGTTATACTTGAGAACGTTTAGCTGAAATATCAACAGTTCTAGAAATCGGCTTTAAGAAACACTGATGCCCGGGTTCCATATGCAGAGATTCTGATTTTATTAGTCAAGAGTGCACTCAGGGACTAGACCTCTCAACTCCTTAGGGGATTTTGGTTGAGAACCACTGGATTAAAGTACCAAAAATATGGGAATTTTATGTTGTATTTATACTGATTTCTTGACACTTAAATATTTATTTTTTAATTTGAAACTATATTATTTATGTATCCAGGAAACTGTATAAATCTCTGTGATGTTTCATTGACATTTTAGCACTTTGAATCTTGTTTCACATTTAGTAAGTCTCTTATAGTAGCCCTATATTACCATATGATGAAAGAGCCTTAAGGTTCTCAGGTTAAAGCACACTAAAACTAGTAAGTATTATGGCTTTCTTAACTTCTTTTTCATCAAAGATAAATTTTTTAATTTTATTAAATTTAAAGGAATTTAAAGAAAGAAATATGACAATCATTAATTTGAAGTGTAATGGTCATTATTGTTCATTCTCCATTATTCATTGTATCCACATAATACTTTAATCCAATATTTATACTCCCATTCTCTTTGCCAGTAATTTGCTTAAGAACTAGTTATGATTAATGAAATAGACAGTCTGCCTGAGTAATGCAGGGAATGCTACCTCACACTTAGGATGATATGGAAAGGGAGAGTTTCTCCTTTTCCCTGGATGATCTCATTTCTGAATGAATTATCAGGCTAACTTGTTGGTTTTAAGCAACAAGGTAAAGTCTCAGACCCTTTACTCATGAAGACTGACTGAGGGAAAGTATGGGAGGGGAGATCAGAGAAGATAAAGAAGGGAGAAGTTGTAAAGTAAGAAGAACGAAGAGCCCTTGGAGAAAGAAGGGAAGTTCTGGAAATAGGTGAATAAATCTGAGAAGGGGAGTAAAGATGTGGTAGGAAGAGATTTAAGGAGAGGATGACTAATGATCCATGTCCTTGTGTCATCCCTTCCCCCAGAGTGTGGGTGTGACCTATGAATATGAGGGGACAAGACTCCCAAGATTGAGTTAGATTATGGCAAAGGTGAAAGGATTTCACATACGTAATTAAGGTATCTGATCAGTTGACCTTATGTTAATGAAAAAGAAATTGTTCTGGGTTGATTTGATCTAATTAAGTAGTTTTTTAAAAAAGGCTACAGAAGTAGGAAGCAGGAGCAGAGATGCTCTTCTGTTGATCTTGAAAAAGCAACCTGCCATGTTATGGAAAGCACCATATGGCAGGGAATTCTGGATGGTCTCTAAGAGCTAGGGACCTCAGTCCCACAGCAACAAAAGAAACTTGAATTCTGCCAAGAAACACCTAGTGTTTGGAAGAAAGCCTGGAGTCTCAGATGAGAATTCAGTCCCAGACAGGACCTTAACTGCAGCCCTGTGAGATTCTGGGCAAATGACATTGCTAAATCCTGCATGAACTTCTGAGCCACAGAAACTGGGATAATAAATCATTATGTTTTAAGCTACTAAATTTGTAGTAATTTGCTATGCAGGTATAGAAAATTAACACAAGGAGAAGATAAAAGATGAGGATGCTAAGATTTTTTTTTTTTAATTCTTCTTAGTTAATTGGAAGATGAAGTCATGTGCAAAAAGCCAAGGAGAAAGATGGGTGGTTAAAGATGATGGATAATGAAAAGAGTTTAAAACAGTCCTGGGATAAATTCAACAGTGAGTCCAAGCAGCCTGAATGTGCTTGTGTTTGTGTATTGTCTTATATTTCTGGTGAAAAGAAAATTATAGATTGCATTCTATTTTTTGTGCTCATGGATCATTTGCAAACTCTTATTTGCAGACATTCCATACCACAGTTCACATAATTGCAGACGTCCCATTGGCAGCCTAATTTTATGGCATTCTCCATATGTGTGTGTGTTTCTTCACATTGTCTTCTCTTTGGGCATAACTGCATCCAAAATTCCTGTTTCTATATGGACACTCATCATATTGGATTAGGGTTCTGCCTAATAACCTCATATTAATTACCTCTATAAAAACCTTATAACCTTATTTCCAAATAAGATCACCTTCTGAGGTACTCTGGGTTAGTACCTCAAGATACCTTTCCTCAATACAACCCATAATAAATATTTTATTCTTTATATTTCTCTGGTGTCTACAACACTGTATCTTCACTATTGTTGTTTTTCCCAGCCTCTGTGACCATATCTATGTTCCTCATTAACAGTCATAAATATTTTAGGTTTCAGTCAGCAGGCATATAAAGGACTCAAGTGGTTCCCCAGGTAAGTCAATGAAAACCAACTGCCAGATGTTTGGAAACAGACATCCCAAATGTCTACTGTGCCTATTACATCCATTTTTGGACATTTTTCACCATTGGGAGCTCTGTGAAAATCAAGAGAAACAATAAGAGGTAAAATGATGATAAATACCCGACATTTACGGATATTTGTGTGATGTTGCCACCATTTTTTCCTCTCTGCCCATTTTTAAAATTTTTTGTTTGCTTTTTTGTATCTCTGAAACATTTTTTCCTCTACTCTTCCCTTCAAACTAAATCTTAATAATAAGTTGTCATGATTTTAACAATTGCCTATTGAATATTTGTAAGACATTGAATTAGTATTTACTTATAGGTATGACACAACTAAATTCCAAAATCTGATTCTTTTTACCATGACTTCTGAGAGTTCATTAAGGTTACAGTTAATTGGTTAAATTTCCAGTTTTTTGGCTATTTTGAAAAGCAGTTACTTTGTAAAATGTATAAACTACAATGTTACTTCCCCAATGGGATTATTACTTGATTTTTTACTTCCTAATAAATGGCTTTATTTATCACAGAAATGCTCTGAATGGTAGAGGTGTTACTTTAATCAATAAATAAACTCAGGTTTTCAATATTTGGGTTTCACCACAAAAATTACTAAAAGCAAAAGTTTACCTTAGCCCACAATATGTGACCCAGTTGCAAACTCTTTGGCGATAAAGAAAATTTAGATCACACACTGATTTTCTGAGGGAATCTTGGCCTCTTTAATGTAGTCCTTCAGATATGATTGGGAGTATAACATTGCCTATAATTCTTCTGCCAAACAAACCCATGTGGCAAGTGGTGTTCTTAAAAGGATAATGCATGAAGTCAATTAGAGTTGGAGTTTTGGAGTTCTGTTACTGATAACTAAAGAAACTAACACCCCAGCTCTACGCTGAGTGATCTGTCCTGTCCACTGGCCAATTAAAATTTGTTGCTCTGGTGATTCTAGTGTGCAGTCAAGGTTGAAAAATTGAGTCCAGAAGAAAAATCATTCTCTTATCCTTTCTTCTGAACATTTTCTATGCCAATGAAATTTACATAAGATGTGAATGGGTGAAAAAACATAAAAAAGCAGGCCGAAGCCGATAAAGATTAGTGAGCAAACAAGTATTTGTTGACTATCTTCTACAGGTGACCTTGAACAGCACAGTTTTGAACTGAGCATGACCAGTAAAATGTGGAGTTTTTACAGTACAGTACTGTAAGAGTACTTTTCTCTTCCTTATGATTTTCTTAATACCATTTTCTTTTCTCTAGCTTACTATATTATAAGAATACAGTATATAATACATGTAACATACAAAATACGTGTTAATTTACAGCTTATATTATTGGGAAGGCTTCTGGTCAACAGTAGGCTATTAATAGCTAAGTTTTGGGGAAGTCAAAAGTTATACATGGATTTTTGGCTGCGCAGGGAATCAGTGCCACTCACCCCTGCATAGTTCATAGGGTCAACTGTATGTGCCAATTGTTTGGTAGGCAGTGGGTTTACTATAACGGAAACTCCATATGTAAAGGGTTTGCTCATATAACACTGGCAATGTCCAAGGGAAGAAACAGCCAGTAAATGGAGAAACAGACAATAAATAGTTACTAATAATATTTTTAATAATACAAATATGCAAAAGTCCATAAAGGAGCAAAGAGCAGAGGGACTTGCCTTCACATACAAAACGGCCAATAACCAAGAGAAGAGAGTCATTTGTAAAGAGAAAGATGAACAAATTTAAAGGTAAAAGTCAGTATGATGGGACTGTTTTTTAACTAGTCTTTTGTATGTCCTTTCTCCTTAATCAACCAGTCTTAAATTGAATTGATTCATCAGGAATTCTAAGAACCTGTGAGTGGTGGACAATTAACATCAAGAGCAGTTATGCAATAGAGCATGAACCTAGGCAGCCTGTTAATGTGAGCATCCTTACCAGTCCTAACTGACTCTAGAATTCCAGAGATTCGAAATGTTAGTATAGTATAACATGTATAATGTAGTTTGTCACATGAGCTGGGCTGGGAAGATAACTAATTTCATCAACAATAAAGTCAGTTAAAAGTTACAATCTTCAAATCAGAGGAAGAATTCTAGTTCATTCAGTCTGGCAAGGCTGCTATTCTGGGCTAACTTCCTTCACCGGTCAAGAATCCTAACATAAATTGGTCCAAAGAGAATCATCATAAATCACTGGATTTATAGTCCTGGAGTAACTTATTTTTTTCTCTTTTACCTTCACAGAGATATTGTGAAAACTTATTAGGTTATGCTTTATATCCCATAAAATCTATGAAGACCTTGAGCCCTTTAGAAGGAATTCCATTTTAATCTGCTTTTCTATCATTGGTGCTTTATTATAGAGATTGGTTTATAACTTGTGTATGAAATATATTTATTAATTTAATATTTTATGTTATCTTCCATCATTATAAATTTTATTAAAATACTATAAACTAGGGAAGACAAATAAAAATATTTTTAATTGTACCCACTTAACAGTCAGAAAACATAGAATGTCATTCATTCGCTGATCAAAAGTTTAAACAATTTCTTGTGACAATAATAATTATTTTCTCTTCTGAAACTATAATTTTAAAAATAATCAAATCTGTAGGCTGCTGCACTTACATTTTAATGTTTTAAATTAGAAGTGAAATTAAACACCAGCACAATTCTAAAATAGTCTTGAAGACAATTTTTTAACTTGCTTTACTGAATTAATTTTTAAAAAGACATTGAGCATGTGATTCATTATTATGGGCTGAGTAATCCACAGTTCATACAAAAACACACATATGCATGCACACATGCACTGTTCACTTTTTCCTTTTCACACTTCACGTTAAGCCACATTTTAAATTCACTTCAACATAACGGCAAAATTTTGCAGAGTTTTTGAAATAAAGTAATTGAACTATTTTATCAGTTTGTTATAGGGAAATATTAAAGCAAGTCAGTAACCAACTAACTGCAATGTCCAATTCCCCCTTGCTCAAAATGTGGCTGAAGTTACTTCTCTTTCTCAATTATGTTTGACTTGCCAAAAATAAAAGACAGTAGAGAGGTCTGCTTTTAACAGGTTGTGGAACACATCCAAGGTAAAATAATCACGTTTTATTCTAGCGATTTTTTTTTTTTACATTTTAGTTTTTGTTTGTGATTTCAACATGCTTTTATGCTAGTACTTTCTAATATTTCACTTTATTGTAAAAGAAATGTATTCTTGTTGCATAATTTAAACAATATTACTTTATAATACTTTAATATATTTAAGCATATAAATACTTATAAAATATATATTTACATATTATATGTATTTACATATGTATGTATTATATATATGTAGTCATATTTAAACAATAGATTATTAAAATATATCATAAACAAACGTATTTTCCCTGTAACATTATCCAATACATATTAAATACTAAATATACATTAAATACTAAAGAATATTCAAAGAGTACCTGAAGATATGAGACCTGACTTCAAATTATTCAAAAAGGTAAAAAGCAGACAGGATAGATATAAAAACACATCCATATAAAAAGCATTTTTCTACACAGTAAATGTTTTTCAAAAAAAACTAGGAAGCTTAAAACACTCCAGGAAATTATAACATCTTCACTTTTTTCCCACTGCATTGTGATTCGGTAACTAGAAAATCAAAAGCAAGTAGAAAATTATAGGATGAGAATGTAATCAGAAGTTGGTTTAGAACTTGTAGAGTGGACCCATTATTCAGATAATTTATGAAAGATCTATTAAGAAAGAGATGGTAAGACTCCATATCATAATTAAAACACACACATGAATTGTGTAGGGCTCAGAGAAATTTCTTCCATTAGTGGATACTATGTTTTTAAATCTATATCATAAAGGAAGTATGAAATGAGTGTGTTTTTCTCTAAATAGATTTTTCATCCTTTTATCACCGACATTTACGCATTAAATTATGTTAAGATTGGGAAGGCGAGGTTTGGCAGAGTAATGGTAGTTAATGGGAAGTATAGCCTTTATTACATTGCACAAAATGCTTTCATCTACAAAATCTAATTTGTTACAACAGCTCCTTGAGGCACATACTGTAATCACATCCATTTTCTAGGGAGCTGAAGCTTAAAGAAAGTAACAGACTTGCCCAAGGTCAATCAGCTAGAGGGTGGTGAACTAGGAGCTGCAGTCAATCATGCTAAGTAAAGGTATTCTGTTTGATGTTAGAGTAGATATAATTCTGAGAAAGTTTATAGGACATCTTCCACTCCTCCGACCCCCCGCCAAAGAATATTCTTGGTCTACATCATTCTAATCTCCGATAGCTTTAGGTTGAATTAATGACAGCAGTTCCTCACTGCTCATAATACCCCTGTTCTTTCATTATAACATCATGGCATCATCCCAGGCTAATTTCCTGGTTGTGACTTGCATTGGCCAATATGACATTAGCAGAGGTGACACTAGCAGTCTTAAAAAATGCTATGTCTTTGGGTTGACCTACTCTGATGCTTATTGTTGCCAAGAGAAAGACATACCTTAGGTTGTCTTGCTTATTTCAGGAGGAGGAAAAGAAATACATGGGGCAGTACTGTCCCAGCCAAGGTGTCCAGCCAAGCCCAGGATAGAGCAGAGCCTCCAGCTGACTGCAAACACCTGAGCAAACACAGCTGAAACCAGCAGGACCATGACAATAAATATGGCCCCCAAATTTCATGTTTAAAGCACTCTAGCTCAGAACAAATCAGTAGAACTCCAGGAATATTTAAGAAATAAAATCTTATTGTTGTTTTCTACTGAGGGTTTGCCGTTATGTGTTATGTAAAGTAAATTAACTTGTAAACAATACAGAAACTTGACAATATGATTTAGCTATGAATTCTTTCTCTTTGCTTGAGTTTTATTTTAACCAATTTTTTTTTTATCTCTCCAATTTTTAAGCTACTAGAAGCTCCTCAATGACAAGGATACAATCCTCTCATCACAAAACTTCACTCTTAAGCATTGAGAAATTAAAGCACATTTCATGATCTCAAAAAAAAAAAATACCAAACAGAATCAATAGGAGCAGAGTTATTTACTAACTGTTCAGATACAGAGGGTACACAGATGGGAAGAGGGATAGACTGTGCTTTTTTTTTTTTAAATTATAAGTTAAAAAAAGAAATCCCAATAACAAAATGGTCTTTTGAGTCCCATTTCTTATAAAGAGAATTGTTTCCCTGGCAAAAATGAATTTGTGTGTGAAAGATATTATATGTACAGTGTGCACACAAGCCTAAAGGAACAACTTATGTCCTTTAAAAATTACAATTCTCAAGCCTCTACATATGCTTGATATTCCAAACCCTAGTGCTTTTTATTAGTAGTAACTACCTCCACCAATAAATGAGCAAATTTTAGCATGGAAGTATTAAGAACAAATACATAATAAGTTCCAATAAATTATAGCAATTTTAATTTTTTAAATATTTTAATATGATTCAGGGAATTATGGATAACTTATAAAATTATGTATATGTGATTTATTCTGCCTGGATCTACTTATAGTTTCAAATGAAGAATTGTAAAATGTGGTTTCTAAAGTTACTTACTAGATATGATGGACATGAGCATGTAATTTACACACAAACCCATATCTCAGCCCCAGTTTATTTACCTGTACATAACAAGGTTATATCTCTATAGGGTTTTCCAGCTTAAAATTATAGAAATTCATTCTGTAAGGATGTTGCTAAGGACAGCCTCTGAGGTTATTTCGTCTGTATTTGATACATTTAAGTCATCTACATCTATATCTGTCTCCATGCATTTATTTGTTTAAAAATAATTAACACATTTAATCATGAGACACTGGTGTTACTGTATAACATATAGGATGTGCATTATGTTTGTCTTTCTAAAAAGACAAAAATCCCTGAATTATTAAAATACATATGTGTGTGTGTATATATATATAATATACATATTATATATATAGCCAGTTCCAGTTCAGGATGGTGACATAGGAAGTCTCTGAACTCAAATTCCTCCACAGACACACCAAATTATACCTATTAATAGAGCAATTCCTCCTAAAGAACTGAGGGCTGGGGCGCCTGGGTGGCTCAGTTGGTTAAGCGACTGCCTTCGGCTCAGGTCATGATCCTGGAGTCCCGGGATCGGGTCCCGCATCGGGCTCCCTGCTCGGCGGGGAGTCTGCTTCTCCCTCTGACCCTCCTCCCTCTCATGCTCTCTGTCTCTCTCTCAAATAAATAAATAAATAAAATCTTTAAAAAAAAAAAAAAAAAGAACTGAGGGCTGACTGAACAGCTACTGAACAACCAAAGATAGAATGGAATGAGAACAGCAAGAGAGAGACAGGGCAACAAAGGAAACCCTACCCCCAACACTGTAAACAACATGGGAAGGGATAGTACTGAAGGACTGGTAAAAGATCCCTCTGTCCTAGGGCACAGAAAAAAAAGCCATGGTTTTAAAAAGCAACTAGCATATAAAAGATACAACAGTGGAATTCTGCCAAGTGGTACAGGAGCTGAGGGAAAGCTTTCCAGATCAGAGGGACTGGAGAATGACAAGGTTTACATTCCCACCCCACCTTGAAAACTTGGACCTGAGCAGGGTCCAGACATGGTGGTTGGCAGATCCAGTAAGCTTCCCGCTTCAACAAGCCCAGGGTCCCCGAGCCCACACAAGCCCTAGCTACACTGGGACACAGGAAAAAAAGCCATGGTTTAAAAGGGCCAATTGACTATGGGAACACTCTCTTCCCCTCCACCTTAAACACCCAGACCTGGCGATGGTCTGGCTGCCATAAGGGACAGGTTTGAATGCCATAATTGGAGGGTGTATTCATCACAGGGAGCTTAAGACCTCAGCAAGCCCAAGGTCCTGAAGCCCATAGGAAATGTCCATGGTGCTGGGGCACAGAAAACAAGCTGCAGTTTTGTGTTGTTGTTGTTTTTTTAACTTTATGTTTTATTTATTTTTTACCTTTTAAAATTTGTCATTTTGTTTTTACTTTTTTCTTTTTGAGTGTGTTATTTTCTTCTCTTTTAAGATTTTTTTCTTCCTTTATTTTATTTTTTCTTTTTTATATTATTAGACTTATTGTTTTTTCTTCATTCTCTCTGTAAAAAGTCATGGTTTAAAAGAGTAAGAATCATATACAGCAAAAGTTGCAGCCATTCAGCAAAATTCACCAAGCACATATGATCTGCGTAGGAGTAACCATACACAAAACCACTCCTCAACTTTAGAACATGTAGCTGTTTTACGTAATCCATAGAAACAAACACAGAAAGTCAAGGAAAATGAGGAGACAGAGGAATATGCTCCAAAAGAAAAAAACAAGAAAAAAAACCTCAACAAAAGAATTAAATGAAACAGTGAGAAACAATATACCTGATAAAAAATTTAAACTAATGATCATAAAGAGACTCACTGAGCTGGAGAAAAATATGAATAAAAAGGTAGAAAATAGGGCACATGGGTGGCTCAGTGGGTTAAGTGTCTGCCTTCAGCTCAGGTCATGTTCCCGGGATCCTGGGATCAAGTCCCACATCAGGCTCCCTGCTCAGCAGGGAGTCTGCTTCTCCCTCTCTCTCTGCCTGCCACTACCCCTGCTTGTGCTCTCTCTCTCTCTTTCTCTGTCAAATAAATAAATAAATAAATAAAGGGGCGCCTGGGTGGTTCAGTCATTAAGCGTCTGCCTTCGGCTCAGGTTATGATCCCAGAGTCCTGAGATCCAGCCCCGCATTGGGCTCCCTGCTCAGTGGAGAGCCTGCTTCTCCCTCTCCCACTCCCCCTGCTTGTGTTCCCGTGTCAAATAAATAAATAAATCTTTTAAAAAATTAAAAAAAAATAAAATATATAAAGAAGGTAGAAAATATGACAACATATACATAAAATATGGAGAAAGGAGTATAAGGGAAGAGAAGAGGAAAAAGGAAAAGAAAAAAGATTTTTTTTTCCTTGCTTTTTAGAGTGTGCTTGAGCTTAAATGACCATCAAATTAATATGGACTTCTATTTACTTAGGATATTATATATGAACCTTATGGTAACCACAAACCCAAATCTATGACAGATACACAAAAAATAAAGAGAAAGAAAGCCAAACAAAACATTATAAATACCCACTGATCACAAAGAGAGCAGGAGAAGAGGAAGGAAACAAAGAACTACAAAAACAACCAGAAAACAAATTTTAAAATGGCAATAAGTACATACACTATCAATATTACCTTAAATGTAAATGACCTAAATCCTCCAATAAAAAGATATCGAGTGGCAGAATGGATAAAAAAATGCAAGACCCATTTATATGCTGTCTACAAGAGACTCACCTCAGACCTAAAGAAGTATACAGACTAGGGCGCCTGGGTGGCTCAGTTGGTTAAGCGACTGCCTTCAGCTCAGGTCATGATCCTGGAGTCCCGGGATCAAGTCCCGCATTGGGTTCCCTGCTCGGCAGGGAGTCTGCTTCTCTCTCTGACCCTCCCCCCTCTCATGAGTGCTCTCTCTCTCTCATTCTCTCTCTCAAATAAATAAATAAAATCTTTAAAAAAAAAAAAAAGTATACAGACTAGAAGTGAAGGGATGGGAAAACATTTACCATGCAAATGGAAACAACAAGAAAAAGCCAGGGTAGCAATACTCATATCAGACAAAATAGACTCTAAAACAAAAACTATAACAAGAGACAAAGAAGAACATTACATAAAGATAAAGGGATAATATTGTTCCATGTCAGTAATTTTTTCTCATTGAAAAATGAGGTGTTTTTTTTTTAAACAAAAGCATTACATTTATATGGTTAAAAATAAGAATTACCTAATGATGTAATGTATGGTGATTAACATAAAAAATTTTTAAAAAAAGAAAAAAATAAGAATTGCAAAAGGGTATGCAAGAAAAACATGTTCTTTCACAAGTGGTTATGTATACTTTAGTAAACATGATTCTTAAAAAGCCACAAATTGGATTATGCAATAAAATGCTGCATACTTTGAAAAAAAAAAAGATAAAGAGATAAATCCAACAAAAGGATATAACAATTTTAATATCTACCACCCAACACTGTTAACAATTAAATACACAAAACAAATATTAGTGGACAAAAGGAGAGAAATGGATGGTAATGCAATAATAGTAGGGAACTTTAACAGTCCACTTCTATCAATGGATAGATCATCCACATGAAAAATCAATAAGGAAACAATATCTTTGAATAACATATGGGAACAGATGGACATAACAGATATATATAGAACATTCCATCCAAAACCAACAGAATACACATTTTTTTTTTCAAGTGCGCTTGGAACATTTTTGGAAATCTGTGGATGTGTTGTGAGTTATCACAACGATTGGAAGATACCCCAGCTTTTAGTAAGTAAGTGTGGGTACAGGATCCCAGATGCACTGTAATATAGGACTGTCCCTCAATGCCAAGAATTGTCAAATGCTCTTACTGGATGAAATTTACTATAAGTAAATATAAATTCACTATAAAGTGGCTATATTTTGATAAAAGGAAACTGAAAAGTTATTTTCATAAAAAACCAACTATGGACAAAAACAGTAAATTAGGAAAGATTGTAGCTGAGGGGAATTTAAATAAAAAATAAATTAAAAATAGATAATCTCTTCTAATTATTGAATTATATACTCATATCACATAGCCTATCTACCTAAGGTGTATCTGTAGTAAGGTAATAGTAATTATAATTAAACTGGCCAGTGATATTTTATTATTTATTTATGTCCTTATTATTATTATGCAATAATTTTCACTTGCATTAGCATTAAGTCCATATCATTGGTAACATGCAATAGTTAGCCTGTATGTGGGAGTACTGACATGGAAAATAGCCCACAAAATAGATTCCCCAAATTCAGTAATTCTGGAAAGTTTACAAAACACACCATACTTATTCTTCATTGTCTTCATTCAGAAAACCTGTCATTTGTTTTAGCAAGTTATCTTTTCTACAGTTAAAATAATTTCCATTTGTTTCTTATATTCAAATAAGTCCATTCTATTTTTTTTTTTAAGATTTTATTTATTTATTTGAGAGAGAGAGAATGAGAGAGAACACATGAGAGGGGATAGGGTCAGAGGGCAAAGCAGACTCCCTGCCGAGCAGGGAGCCCGATGCGGGACTCGATCCAGGGACTCCAGGATCATGACCTGAGCCGAAGGCAGTCGCTTAACCAACTGAGCCACCCAGGCGCCCCTAAATAAGTCCATTCTATTACGAATTTTCCTAACACTTTTTAAATTCTAGTCTCTACTTGTGCTTCTTCTCTTTCATTATCCTTACGTCTTATATGAAATGGATTCTCATGTTCATAATTTCATTAATTAATTGCTCATATATTAATTTAATGTTGCTGCAATCAACTATCTCATTCCATCTAAGATCAACATGCCCAACCATTTAAATAAAGAAATGCATGTCATTTTATTCTGAATTATTTATCTTTATTTTGCCATTATATTTCAGTTAGTGCATTCTAAAGCTTAATAATTTTTTTTAAAAGTATGGAAATAGGTTACACTATTACCTATCAATTTCACTTGAGAATAGTAATGGGTTATGAAAGATTGGTTTTAAGAAGGTTATTGAATTTCTTGGGCTTTTTGAATAACTGAGATAAGATAGTACAATACAATATAGAATAAATTCTAAGTTGTACATTCAATAGATGCTCACTAAGATCTCAGACACAATCTATGACAAGGGAAACTTGAAAACACCCAATATACCCATTATTAGGAAAATGATGTTATGATGATGCATTAACACGATGAAACATCAGTAGCCATCAAAGGTTATATTCATGAGAGCTGGAAATATGTGTATAGTACAATATTAAATAAATATAATAAAATTCAGAATGGTCTGTATTGTATGACTGAACTGTCCACATGGAAGAAAATACACAAAATCACAAAATGCATTAAGCTTGGATAGTGCATGATATTGGATATGCATTATTTTATATATTAATATTTTCAATGTTAAAATATTTAATAGACCTATTTTAAAACAATTTTAAATGATAGTTTAGAAAAAGGAGAGATTATTGATATCAGAAAATATAGCTAAAGTTTCATGGTGACAATGGCTAACAAGAGTTGAGGCTTATTGACTACTGAGCCTTTATTGACATGCTTACTTGACTATTGAGAAAAGGTCAAATAAGCAAAAATGCTACAGCGGGAGAGGAATAGACTTATGGCCTTCACAGCAGGGAACTGAGCTGGCGAGTGAGTTCTGCACTGGGTTCTCATCATCTGGAGCAAAGAAATGCCCAAAGCCTTCAAAGGATTATGATGTGAATTAATAAGATTCTGATGGGCAAACAGTAAAAGCCAAGAAGATAATGCAATTGATAATGAGATCAGCAGCATAGATCCCAAGGGAATGATAAGATAAAAGCGGTGTCTTAGGAGAACGTCATGAACCCTCACTTGCCTAAAATAAAATCCCTTATTTTAAAATATATACACTTCCAGAACAAATAGCTCCTATGATTTGTAACTTTTTAAAAAATTGGACACTTCATATGACAATATATTTATTACTTTTGTCTCTTTAGTAATTCATTTGAATGGTCAGTATTAAGTAAGATATGTTCAACAAAATAATGATTTAGCTTTAAGAAATTGGTCTCTGTGGGAAATTATCATTTGCTATTTTTATTAAGGTAAGAAAGAAAATGAAATGAAACATTCAAACCCTTGGAGGTTTGGGGAGAATAAATGTTGAAATATGTTAATATATATCATGATATTCAATGATAATGCTTTTTAAAAAAAGAATATTTCAATACTTCTCTTGAAATGCATGCAAAAGCAAAGACACAATTTAACTTGGGAGCAAATGTTTTATAATAAATATAAATTTACACCAATACACATGATAAAATCAGAGAGTAACTAAACAAGATTTTAATGAGTAGTTTGAAATTTAATAAGTGATAGTAAATATATAACTTCCCATTAGTGCATTTTGGTTGTATTCCAATCTCAAAACTGTATCACCCTCATGAGAAATGTGTGATCAAAATGACTATTTAAACAAGAAAGATATTCAGTTGGAGAATCCCAGAAATTTCCCTTCTTTCTTCTGCCTCTTTCTTGACTTTATAGGAGCATACCATAACGAAATGAAAAATAGGAGGACTACAAATATTATTCCCCTGTGTAGGGAATTCTAAATGGTAGAAAAAAGACAATGGGATGGAAGAGAGGAGCATCCTGTTCAGCATTCAAACCACAGCATCATAAATGTCCCAAACTGATTTTGGTTTCTCTTTTTCACACTTCTCCTTCCCTTTCTCTACTCCTCCCAGAGTTCTAAAATATTTTGACCTCTTCTTCATAGCCTTAACAAAATGCAATTTCCAACTTCATTATTTCAAAAGCATTAATAATTTTTTACACATTTAAACATGAAGTTGAAAGCTCTATGATATTAATTGTATTTGTTCAAATGAAGTGACTATTACGTCTATGTGTGGAAAGAACTTACTGTCTTAAATGTAGAACGATGAATTACTTTAGAAGCCTTAAAAACTGTCCAAACTTACTAAGCAGTCATGAATCGAATTAAGCTTAAAAAAATCATCTATTATTGCATGCATGGGAACTATTTTAAGAAAGGACTTTTGAACTGTTGAAATACCCAGTTTTGATCTCCCTCACATCCAAATGATGCAGACATATATTTCAAATTATATTTAGTTCTTCTTCTTTCAATGTAGTATTCACACACAATGAAAGACACAAATCTTAAGGGAACATTCGCTGAGATCTAATAAATGCTTTCTTCTGTGCAATCCAAATTTATGTCAAGATCTACAATACTTGCAACACCCCAGAAAGTTTTCTTCATGTGGAGGAGTCAATGCCCTCTCACATCCTCTGCAGAAGTAAATGATGTTCTGACATTTTCCAACAGTGGAATTATGTCTGTGCTAAAACATCCTATAAGGAGCATCATGAAATTTATATTCTTTTTGTAAAGTTCTTTGTAATTATTTTAGATTGATCCATAGCTTTCTGTGAATCAGCAGGTTGTCCCTTTTTATTCATGAATAGCATTGCATGAAATGAATATATTACAGTTTTTCCATCGTCCTAATTCTGGATACCTGAGCTAGTATATAAAATACCAGTTTTTGGTTATTATGACTAAAGCCATTATGAACATCTATGTAAAAATCATCTTATCAGCACATCTTCATTTCAACTGTGATTGTGATTCAAATGATCTAGGAGTGTAATTGCTGGATCAGAGGTAAGTGTACTTTTGGTTTTATAAGAAATCTCCAGAATTTTTCCAAATGGTTATCCAATTTTTCATTCCTTCTAATACTAGGATGCTTCACATACCCTCCAACAGTTGGCGTTGTGAGATTTTTTTTATGTAGCCATTAAGGTGAGTGTGAAGCGTTACCTCAATGAATTTTTACTTTGCATTTCCCAGATGAATGATGACATTTAAACATTTTCATGTGCATGTTTGCTATTTGTATATTTCTTTTTGTTAAATGTGTGTTCAAGTTTTCCCCCATTTTTCACTGAGTTCTTTTCATTTTTTGTTATTGAATTATAAGTGTTTTTTATGTATGCTTGATATCATTTTATTGTCAGATATATGTTTTGCAAATATTTTCTTCCACCCTGTCACTTGCTTTTTCATCTTCTTAAATTTGTATTTCCTAATATATGCAATTTTAATCATTTTGAAGAGTATAGATATTAACTTTTTCTTTTATTGTTTTTACTTTTTCTGATCTAAGAAATCTTTGTTTACACCTGAGTCATTAATATAGTCTGCAATATTTTCCTTTAAAAGGTTTATTTTTTTATTAAAACATGAAACATAAGTCCTTTTTTATTATTTTTTCGTAAGTCCTTAATATTGTTCCTTTATTTCAAGATTGCTTTGGTTACTCTAAGACATTTTCATTTACAAATAAATTTTAAACTGGCTTGTAATTCTTGTTTGTTTTTTTTTTAAAGCCTCCACATATTTTCATAAGAATTTAAAAAAATAATCCACATATCAATTTGGAGAGAATTACCCTTTTAACAATAATAGATGCTCCAATCATTAAACATAAACTATCTTTCTACTTATTTAGGATTTCTTTAATTTATCTTAGCAATGTTTGGTAGTTTCAAGTGTAAAGAACTTACATATAATTTTTTAAATTAGTACTAGGGGTTTACTTTTGATAGCATCATAAATAGAATTTTTAAATATCATATGCCAATTATTTTGTTAGAATATACAGATGCAATGGATTTTCTATGTTAAACTTGTGTATTGCAACCTTGTTAAATCCATTATTATTTCCAGTTTTTGTTTCTTTTTTTTTTAAGTGGGGGAGAGGCAGAGGAAGAGGGAGAGAGAATCTCAAGCAGACTCCACACTGAGCACAGAGCCCAACATGGGGCTGGTTCCCATGACCCTGAGATCATGACCTGAGCCAACTGACTGAGCCATGCAGGTGCCCCTCTAGTTTTTGTTTCTAAGGTAATTAGTATCTTCTTTGTAAACAATGTACAGTTTGCACACTGCAATGGTTAGAACCTTCAACTGAATGTTGAATGGTGTGATACGAGTGGGCATCCTTGTGTTATTACCAATCTTAGGAGAAAAACCTTTAAGTTCATCGCAAATTTGTTATTAGCTACAAGTTTATAGATAGAAGATTGAAGACATTCTCTTTGATTTCTATTTTGTAATTTGTGTCCTCTCCCTGTTTTTGTTTAGACAATCTAGTTCAAGATTTATCCATTTTGTTGAACTTTTCAGAGAACCAAATTTTGCCAGTGTTAATTTTTTCTGTTGTGTGCTTTTTTCCTAGTTCATTTATTTCTGTCTTTATGCTTATTACTTCCTCTTTTACCAATTTCGGTAATTATTTCTTAAATACATTTACGCATTTAAATTATGCAGTCAAAATCATTGGAAGAAAGTAACTCATGACATTCTCTTATGTTAAAAAACAAAATTCAACTGAATAAATTTTAAAGAGCATGTTGGTTTTATTCAACAATTCATGAATCAGGCATTATCTAATCTAGCAGACAAAAAGGAGCTCCAAGTAGCTGTATGAAATGAAAGACTTTTATAGGCAGAGGGGGCAAGAAAAAGAAAGTTATACTAGGGAAAAAGTAGGTTGGTTATGCAAGGTTTCTTTCCTTTAGGGATGGCAGGGGTCTATCAAGCAGATTACCTAACTAGTGCTGTTCAAGCAATTCCTGACAAGTCTGAAATTCCATTTCTGGGAGAACCAAAACTGTAATGAAGTCTCAGTTTGGTGACATGGGGCTTAGCATAAGTGATTCCATTTGGGGCCTGTTGTCTTATTTTAAACACTTACTGAAACTTTTCTTCAATATTTTTATAATGTGTAATCGGATGCAAATCCTCCAGAGTACTGGGTCTGTAAATTTATCATAAGAATACTAATTTTTATCTCTAAATGTTAATTTTTAATATAAATATTAATTTCCCTTTATCTCTAAATATTAATATAAATCTCTAAACATTAATACAGAATACCTTAACTTTTATGTATAAAATTTAACACCTCTGATGAAGTGTGGTGGAATGTCACAAAGAAATTGTTCTTGTTTTACTTAGAAGAATGTCTCAACTAATCTTTTTCTCTGAATTTTGTTTCTCATACAGAAAAGAGATGTAGTGAAAACACTACCTGAAATATACAAATTTTGATAGGAAATGACGTTTCAGATAAAGGACTTGAAGATTAGCAAGTTGGGTTTTTTCCTCAGAAACTAAGTCCAAGAAAATCTTTTGTCCTCATCTCCATTACTAATTAATCTCTCATACTTATATGTACATCTATTTATTCAGAAAAGCCTTGTTATCAAACCCAGTAAAATGATCAAATTTAAAAATCAATTGAAGAGCATAAAACTAAGGATTTTTATTAGCTGGATTATATTAAATTAAAAATGTGGAAAAAAACATATTAGCTTTGACCTTAGCAATGTAGTCGGCATATTCATCAGCCGTCTTTCATGGCTTCCACCAAGATCCACCTTGTTTCTCTAAGTCACTTCTCCAAATTTCCTTTTCTTGATTAAAGAAAACATCTCCTGCTCACCATATTCCTTGTTCTCTAGCTGTGCATAAAACAGAAGAATATCCATTACTTTTATAAAAAAGGAGCCTAATGGTAAATTTTTGCCAAAGTTTGGCTCTAAGAAAAAGCCCCTATCACTAAAGATGAATGTACATGCTTTTTCTAGTTGACATATGAAAATATTATACTCCATACTTCTTCCTTGATTGCATTAGATGTCAAAAATCTCAGACCCAAACTCACTGCCTAAATGCTTTGCGATGCATTTTGTTTACTTCAAACGCTGGTCATCTATTTTGGCCTGGAATGTCTTCTTTCATGCTATGTTTTCATTTCCGAGCCATTTATGATGTTTTTAGCAAGTGGCATGGCATACGTCTCTAGGGGAAAAAATATGGAAGGCTTCTCTATTAAGAATAAAATCTTCCCCCCCCCCACCATTTCCCCCTTTTATATGCCATAGAAAGCATGCAGCAGTCCTTGGAAATGAAGTTTAAAGATAGTCCTGGTGCTTCATTTCTTGAAGGTACCAATGTCATCACCAACAAAAACATTTTGTAATGGGAAGCAATGAAATCTTTCTGAGTGAACAAAGCAAAGTCTGAAGGGAGCTTTTGAGCTAATGAAAGTAAGATATAATCAATTCTATTATTTACAGAGACTTGAGCTACTTCTCTCCCCATAGCAGAGCCAGAAGGTTTTGTTATATAAAGACCCATTCAATCTCTCAGCCAGAAAAACATGCGGAGACAAAACTTCAAATTAGATTTGGGAGTTGTCAGATGGATTCAACCTCCTGTTTCGACAACTCTTTCTTTAATACTATTCCTTCTTTTTCCGTTATCCACTTAACTACACCACTGACAAAGTATTAATTTAGCACATCCTTCTCCACAACCACCTACACAGAGACATTGACATTTTATAGGTTAGTTTTAAAAAAGCAAATCTTTGAATACCAAAGGAGTGTTTCCATAATTGTAGAGTATATTATCATAAGTAGTGAGAATATTTTGGTGGTGTGTTTTTTGTTGTTTTTTGTGTGGTAGGTGATATTCATTCTCTTATTAAAATCAGAAGAGAAAACAATATGCTTACATGAACATAGTTTCCTCACAGTTTTATTTCAGTTTTTGGTTTAAAATAATAATTTTTAAAAATAATTACAAAATTTGGCCTGTTTCCATAAACTGAATCCATTCTCAATTTTTTTAATAAATGCTATAGACCACAATCAAAATAATATGTAAGTCTATAAAGGCCTTTTCCAAATAAAGTCATCACAAAATCATTTCTGAGTCATCGAAGAATCACTGGAAATATATTTTAATTTCTCACTAGGACCCCTCCAAATTAGCCAAAACTCATTAGTTTTTGACAGGTTTATTTAAAAGTTATATCATGGTATTATTTAAATTGAAATTTTATTAATATTGACATGTTACACATTCTACAGTTTGGCATGGCTATTCATGTCTGTCCATGAGAATAATAAAAAACCCACCACAACAGAAATCAAGATGCTCTCTTCCCTTCTAAAGCTTGTCTTATGCCACTTGGAAAGTCCAGTGGGCAGTACCATTCTGTTTTAGGATCATGTGTACCTTTCCAGGTGAGCATTGCCTAAGGCAGGGGCTCTAGGACAAATCATGAGATTCTGGCCCTGAGAGAGAGGATGAACTTTGGCTATTTTCTCCCATTAATTTTTACAAAGTCACTTATATTTTAATATGACAATTTCTTTTGTTTTATTCTCTTTTTTGTGTGTGCATGTGAGAGTTTCTTGTATTTTCATATCCTTTAATCCCTAATCCAAAAAGTCTTAAGTGTCCTCAGGATGTTGATTATAAACACAAAACACAGTGGAAATTCATCCAGAAATATACTAAAGCTAAGTTATTTAGAGACAAAGCTATTTCAGCTAGGTTGGTTTCAGTTGACATTAATAGAAAATTCAGTCAGAAAATGACATTTTAAAAGCAGGAGGAATTACTGGCTAATGTAATTGAAGTATCCAGTGCTAGATTTGATTTGAGGACTCTTCCTCCCCCCCCACCCCGCCCCATCAAACAATAGGACAAAGATTCTGTTTCTTTCTCCTCATTTCTTTGTTCTTCTCACATTGGTCCTTTTTTCAGGCAAATTATCCCCCTCATAATTCCAGTGTAGCATCAGCAGTGTCCTGGGCTGTCCACGTCCTTATTCATGTCTACAGAATCTTCTCTCATGGAACATGGTTACCATAATTAGCCTATCCCAGTCATGTACTCTGTCTTGAATTCCCACTATGAGATACAACTGCATATGGCTCCAAAAACACCAATTTAGTTCTTCTTGCATAATCACTATCCTTTGGATTCCCAAATTCAAGCCAATTTATAATGCTCTTGGAAGATGTAAAATGAATGGAGATGTCATTAGATGCCCTTAGAAGAAAAACCGAGAGCAGTTGATGGCAAGTCCAGTATCAGTAGTTTTTCCTAGGACTTTCTAGGAGTGAGCTTCTGAACATGTTACCATACTAGTTCTTGAGTTCTACTCACCAAGGGGGAAGCCAATCCCCAAGGAGATGCAATTATGGGAAGGTGAAATTGCTTGTTGCAAGTCTGTATGTTGGATGGAACAGAACTCGGGATGGTTAATTTTATATGTCAACTTGGCTGGGCCATAATGCCCAGATATTTTGTCAAATAGTCTGGATGTTTCTTTGAAGGTGTTTTATAGATGATATTAATATTTAAATCAGTAGATTTCGAGGAGAGTAGATTAATCACCATAATGTGGGTGGGTCTCATCCAATCAGTTGAGGGCCTTAGTAGCTGTAAGACTGGCGTCCTCCAAGGAAGAAGGAATTCTGCAATAGAATTCCTCTGGACTCGGACTACAACTCTCCCTTGGGTCTCCAGCCTGCGGGACCATTCTGCAGATTTTTGAACATTCACCTCCACAATCACGTGAACCATTTCTATAAAATGAATATCTCTTTCTGTAATATACACCTCCTGTTGGTGTTTCCCTGCAGAGCACATTAATAGTCATAAATGTGGCCTTTGAATAATTTTACTAGAAGTGTGTGAGCCTTTTCAGAAAATCATATCAGGTAGATAGACAAATAAGTCAATATAAATATATAGAGAGATCTGATTTTATTTATCCCAGTCACTTGCCATGTCCTCATCAACTATTCACAACTATTAAACAGTGGACACTGAAGATAAAAATGTACTTTAGTTTCTCTGTGAAATTGTTAGTATTAAATACATCCACAGTTCAGATGCTTACTTAGTTATGACTTCTTCTTTGAAACATTGGCACTTCCTCTTCCCACAAGGAATAGGTTAAAGATCATGTCCAGGCCTCTATCATGTCACTACTCCCTGTCCATTTAAATCTATAATTTAAATTTATAACCTCTGTTAACCTCTCTCCCTCCCTAGACTGCAAATTTCTTTTCAGTAAGGATTTTCTGAATATTCATCCTTGATGTTAGCCAAGTGAATGTTAACATTTCAGAATGATTCCAAATTAAATATTTAAGATGTATCAAAATTTGTTACAATATGGCAGATACAGAAAGTATCATATCACTCCAGTATTTTAAGCTCCAAATATTTCATGAAAACATTATTCAATTACTATTGTTATTGTTTACAATGGTAAGCTCTTAAATTTGATTTTTACTTTGTTGACTTCCAAGTGCTTTCACATACTTAATCTCTTTTGGACTTTCAACAATCCTGTGTATTTCACAGAGTCATGGTTAATGCACCTACTTAAGCGGGTATCATTATATGTTAGAACTGATTCAAGGTTTGTATCTTCTGATCATTTAGCCAGATTTAATCCTACTACCTGTGCTGGATTCTTCTATATTACATGTAGTATGTTGCAGCATGGGAGCCTAGGACATTTAAAAGTGAAGTAGGATCTGAAGCAGGGGGAAAGGTTCAGAAGAGAAAGGGTAGTGTGACAAAACCAAAATCTAATAGAGCTAACAACAAAACAAACAATATAACAACAACATAAAATAGAATTTTAGACAAAAGAAATTAATTATTATTATCATATATATGTTTTATATATAATATATAATTATATATATACATATATTATAATATATATTATATTATATATTATATTAACTGTATTACATTATAATTTAATTGGTTCCTGGTACCTGCTATCCCTATAACCTTGGACAAATTAGGCTTGGAAACTCATTTCCAAGCTCTGTCACAATCTGGTACAGTGGGAGCCTCTCACATTGTTCTCATATGAAAATTCAAATGGCCACAGGCAGAATGGGACTAGAAAGAAGAAGACAAATCAGGTAACAGAGTATCAACCCACTCCAGAATGCATGCCAATTAGAATTATCCTTAACAATTTATAGAATCTGGGACAACTAGATGGCTCAGTCGGTTAAGCATCTGCCTCCCACTGAGATCATGATCCCAGGGTTCTGGGATCGAGTCCCACATCAGGCTCCTTGTTCAGCGGGGAGCCTGCTTCTCCCTTCTGCCTGCTTCTCCCTCTGCCTGCCACTCCCCCTGCTTGTGTGCTCTCTCTCTCAATCTCACACACACACAAAAGAAAACTTAAAAAAACAAAAACAAAAAACAATTTATAGAATTGATTTGAGAAGCCCTAAAGCCATGAAGATCCCTTAAGCATTATACCTGGGTAAAAGCATTGTACTCATATCAATAGTGAAAATACAAAAAGCAATTTCTTGTCTATTGCAGAGCATATTCCTTAACAGTTACTAAAATTTAAATAATCACTAAAAATTAGTCTGAAGCAATAAGGTCCTATACAATAAGAAACCAATGATCATGTCCAGCACCACATAATACTCCCATTCTTGTGTGACAAGACTTAGAATTAGTGACAAGAGTCAATAAGTAATTTGTAATGACGGACAATTAACTCAAAACCTAATACTAAAATGTTATAAATCTTCATGTAAAGCAGGGATTCTTAACTTGAATACTTGTGTGGAATGCAGGGGAGTAATAAAACTCAAAACTGAATGAAATTTACATATGCATACACTTAGGTTACTCTTTCTAGAGAGCGAGCTTATATCTCTCAAGCAGATCCAAAGTTTGTGAACCACTGTTGTGAAGTTTTACTGACTGTCCTAGCAATATGCCACTCACAGAATGCTTAAATACTAAACCATTGTTTTTAGTCAGCTAAGTACATTTAGTAATCTTTTAGTGTGTCTGATATGAAAATATATTAATTTTAACATTAAGTATTGGGTTCCTAAATTTTTTCATCTCTAGATTAATGAGCTTTCATTAATCTGAGCTGAATTACATTCAATTATTTCTTGGACTACTCAAAAAATATCTTGCAATAACATTCTTATTTTCTTTCTACTTGTACAAAAATTGGAAAATGCTCCCAACTGTACTCCTCATCATATTTAAAGGATGGAAGTTCAATGAAACCTGTCCCTATGGTAATTCTGTGTGTTTCCTCCCACCGGAGCACATTGCCAGGCTGGCTCACATCCAGCTGCCCTTTGTACCCAAGTTAAAGCCTTCCCTCCCCGCCACAGCCTGAAGACCCCTTTTTCCTATCTGAACTCTTAACAAACTGACAATCGATGCCTCTCGGTTAGCAATCATTTCCTACTCTGCCCCACAACATACTTCCTAGCAGCTGATTTAATACTAACTAAAATTCACAAGTTGGTGAGCATGTTACTGTTTATGTTGCTCTAGTGTTCTGTTAATTAAAAAAAAAAATGTGAGCAGGCTTTTTCAAGAGTTGATTGATTTTTTTTTCCTCTAGAAAAAAATTTACTTGTTTATGGCATGAAATTTCTATTGAGTAAATGAGGCTTGAGTCTTTCACGTTTGGGAAGAGCTACTCTTCCTCAAAGGGGAAATAATGTCCATATAGGATAATCTGAAGAGACAATAATTTACTTAAGAGAAGTTTTTTTTTTTAGATTTTTTTCTTTAGATTTTTTTAGATTTAGCTTCAATCTCCTACTAGAAAGTACAGTGAGCTGAGAATTGGGATGCGTGGTTTCAGGTCTTAACTAGAATATTTCTTACCTCTGTAATGTTGTTCCCTCACCTATAACATCAGTCCATACCCAACCTGCTTGCTTCAAAAGATTGTTATTTAGTAATCAGTGGAAATGTGCACGGGCTCACTTTGTAAACTAAGTCCTATCCAAATGTTAAGATATTACATTATTATTTCATTTGATCTTAGATTACCTGCCTGTGGAATATATTGGACTTTAATTATGCTACATATGTTAGTATCCAGAAACCAGGTGGGCCAGGACTCGGAGAAATTAGTGTGCACCAGTCACGAGTCGCTCTGGTCCACATGCCTGAAACCTCAAGGCCTAAGGCAGACAGAAGAACTGCAAGCTAAGTTCTCACAGCTACCAGGTGACAGAGCCTACTGATTTATATCGTGCCTTTCTTTTCCAGTATGACAAATTTTGTAAAAGTTAACTTTACCATTTTAAAGCCCTGAAATAAATGCCCTGTGAGAGTTGAGCCCCGCTTTCCCAGGGGTACACACAAGAGCTTTCCATTAACCCTGGATAAAGTTTGGCAACGCCTTCAGTGACAGCACATCGGTAGCTCGAAATAAGCCATGTTGAAAGTATTCACACCAAGAAAATGGGCGAATGCCACAAATCAGTTCCCCACCTCCACACTTCCCCCACCCCCACTGTCCCGCCCTCCCAGAGCCAGTTGTTAACCAGCTACCAGCACAGCACTAGAATCAGGCTAATGGGGACTCATATCTTAAAGTTATGATGTTGAGTAAATTATTTAACATCTCTGAGGCTCAGTTTCCTCCTCTGTGAGATGGTGATAATAATACCACCTATCAAACAATTCTGTGATTTAGTGAGAACATTGCCATGGAAGCATTCCTGCCAGTTGATGGTGCCTGCAGCTTTGCTCCTGAGCAGCATGCCTCAGTCCCTGTATCTCTCTGGATGCCCATCTCTCCAGATTTTGGTGTCGTGGTTTGCCCTTTATCTCCATTCTCTGATAAGCCCAAGAAAAGGCACTGATTTTCAGTTTGTCCAGCCTTTTCTAGTTATAAGGTTGAGACTGATAAATTCCAAGAACTTTCCATGGGGAGCTTGGGTGTTGATTCTTATGTCTGGAGCATCAGCCTCTCGCTGAGGTCCCAGGCTTCTAGCTTTGATTAAGAAAAACTCCAACCCCCTGACTGTCGTAAGGCAAGTTTTCTCAAGTTCACATCATGTCTGAAAAAAAAAAGTGATTTGACTGATTCTATTTTGCTTACATAGAAAGTATTACAGAAAAATTAAGATGATATGGAAAAAAGAGTATCAATCATTGATTTTTATTGTTGTTGTTATTAATATTAAATGAATGGACATATTTTGCCAAAAAGATTTTCTCATGAATTCTGGTTTAAAATCCCTGATCCTGGTTTAAAATCCCTGAAGCCTCAAAGTTTCATTCTATTTCTGTCCCAGGGTCTCTAACACTGATGTTACGAGCTGATATGAGCTGCTTCTGGGCCCTCTACTTCTGCATATATTTCAGAACACCTATATAGTGCTGTGAGCTAAGGCTAACCATTTGTTTAAAAGGTATTTTATATAAGCCATGTGCAAATACTTTGCTGCCTATTCAGTCAGATGAGATGTCTTCATGGAAGCAAGAGGAATGGGATTCATTAAATGCTCTGGATGATGGTTCACCCATTTTAAGAGAAGAAAACAAATTAAAAATCTACTTCCTTCTTAGTAATCTAGTTTCTTTCCCCTTTCTCTCCATGCAACAATAGTCACTGAATCTTCCACGCTACTGAACTCCATTCATTAAACATACTCCAGGAATTGCCCAAGGAAATTTATATTCCTAACTCCCAGTCACAGAATGTATGGCTTGCCTCCAAATATTTCATAGTAGGATTTGACTTTTAGAGCACGCTCTGAAATACTCTGCTAAATCAGAAATCTATTTGCCATCTGCTCTTTGCACTGTGAAATACCTAATAAAAAGCACAATCTTAACAAATTCTTTAGAGGAAAAAAAATCACAAACACATTCCATAGCCACTCTATCATTCTTTTGTTTTATGCAGCTGATAAACTGTTTTAAAGATGTTCCTGGAATCTGCAGGATTTCTTTGCCTCTTATAGAAAAGCTATGCATTTAGAATGGAGGCTTTTTCTACCAGAATGTAGGAACAATGGTCAATGATTGACTTTAATTTGGCACCGTCTGTGCTATGGTATCATAAAATAGCCTCATATTTCATCTTTGGGCCTTGAAAAGATAGATTATTAAAAAATATATCCATAATATTTCCTGATACTGTTTTAGTATTAAAAGGTAACTAACTGTTGTCACAATAAAATGAATGTTTGTCTGTTTCTTTCAGAAAATTTGGGTTAAGTTTATTAAAATGAGAGTGCTTAAAGTTTCCAGAACTACAGATATTTCTTAGTTATTCACTGACAGCTTACAATCCTTAACTCTTTAATAACTATTATATTTCTCAATATATTTTCACCTAAGAGAGGTACAAAAACAGTGTTTTTGTGGAAACTGAGTTCTGAGTAAATACAATGAATAAACAAAGCAACCAACAATAATCACAATAAGTCATGGAGGGTGGCCATGATCTTTCCAGGACTTTTCCAAGAGCCTCCTCTCATTCTCAAGGGTCCCCTCCAAATCTAGGTGCTCTCATTGATGGAAAATTTAATCACATCCTCTCCCAAATAACAGTAAGAATTCATTTTCCTAAACATTAAATCCTCATTGCTATAAGTGACCAATTAATTTTAATTAATTAATTGAGTGACTGATGAAAGCCACAACATGAGAGTTTTCCCCTAAGTTTTTTCTAGCCCCAATTACCAAGTTCTAGTTTGAATTCCCCTCACAAGCGGCCTTGTGCCAAGAGTACAAATTTATTCAGAAATCTTAACTCTTAATGCATAAAACCTGAGTTAAAAAAGAATACTGGTAGTTGTGCAACCCATAAAATTATCAACCAAATCACACTGTCCACATCATGGAGACATCAGAAGATATTACTCATGTGTCACATTGTTACTTATTTAAAGTGTGAGTGAACATAACCACAGTTCTGGGTGGAAATTTAAAAAATTCACTCTATTCGTATAGATTGTCAACCCACTGTTTTTTATTGCACACAATATAAGCACACATAAATGTAGGGTTCCCTTAGTATTTGAAAAAAAGGACTTTTCTGTTATAACAAATTCTTATCCTAGAAAAAGCATACATTTTAAAAATTTTAAAACTACTCTATACTATTACTTTTAAATTTCAGAAATAAAAAATATATGTGTTAATAGGATGACGAATCATAGAATTTTTGAAGTGATATACCTTTTAAGATTTTCTAGTTCCACAGAATAGAGAGCCCAGAAATGGACCCTCAGCCCTATGGTCAAATAATCTTCAATAAAACAGGAAAGAGGGTGCCTGGGTGGCTCAGTTGGTTAAGCGACTGCCTTCGGCTCAGGTCATGATCCTGGAGTCCTGGGATCGAGTCCCGCATCGGGCTCCCTGCTCAGCGAGGAGCCTGCTTCTCCCTCTGACCCTCCCCCCTCTCATGTACTCTCTCTCATTCTCGCTCTCTCAAATAAATAAATAAATCTTTAAAAAAAATAAAAAAATAAAACAGGAAAGAATATCCAATGGAAAAAAAGACAGTCTCTTCAATAAATAGTGTACAATACAATTTTGGGAAAATTGTACAGCCACACGGAGAAGAATGAAACTGGACCATTCTCTTACACCATACACGAAAATAGACTCAAAATGGATGAAAGACCTAAATGTGAGACAGGAATCCATCAAAATCCTAGAAGAGAACACAGGCAGTAATCTCTTCAACCTTGGACACAGCAACTTCTTGTTAGACACATCTCTAAAGGCAAGGGAAACAAAAGCAAAAATGAACTATTGGGACTTCATCAAGATAAAAAGCTTCTGCACAGAAAAGGAAACAGTCAACAAAACTAAAAGGCAACCTATGGAATGGGAGAAGATATTTGCAAATGACGTATCAGATCAGGGGCTGGTATCCAAGATCTATAAAGAGCTTATCAAACTCAACCCCCCAAAACACAAATAATTCAGTCAAGAAATGGGCAGAAGACATGAAAGACATTTCTCCAAAGAAGACATCCAAATGGCCAACAGACACATGAAAAAATGCTCCACATCACTTGTCATAGGGAAATACAAATCAAAACCACAGTGAAATACCACCTTACAATGGCTAAAATTAACAAGACAGGAAACAACAAATGTTGGCGAGGATGTGGAGAGAGGGGAACCTTCTTACACTGTTGGTGGGAATGCAAGCTGGTACATCCAGTCTGAAAAACCGTATAGAGGTTCCTCAAGAAGTTAAAAATAGAGCTACCCTATGACCCAGCAATTGCACTACTGGGTGTTTACCCCAAAGATACAGATGTAGTGAAAATAAGGGGCACATGCACCCCAATGTTCATACCAGCAATGTCCACAATGGCCAAACTGTGGAAGGAGCCAAGATGTCCTTCAACAGATGAATGGATAAAGAAGATGTGGTTCATTTATACAATGGAATATTACACAGTCATCAGAAAGGATGAATACCTACAATTTACATTGACGTAGATGGAACTGGAGGGTATTATGCTACGCAAAATGAGTCATTCAGAGAAAGACGATTATCATATAGTTTCACTCATATGTGGAATATAAGAAATAGTGCAGAGGATCATAGGGGGAGGGAGGGAAAACTGAATGGGAAGAAATCAGAGAGGGAGACAAACCATGAAAGACTCTTGACTCTGGGAAACAGACTGGGGGTGGCAGAAGGGGAGGGGGGGGCATGGGGTGGCTGGGTGGTGGGCATGGGGGGGTGCCTGCTGTGGTGAGCACTGGGTGTTGTGCACAATTGATAAATCATTGAGCACTGCATCAGAAACTAATGATATTATATGTTGGCTAATTGAATTTAAATTAGAAAAAAAAAGATTTTCTAGTTCCACTCAGGGGGACCTCAGGAGGAAAATCAAATTTTTTATTGCTAAATATATAACTTGTGGTAAATCCAGAATTTGACTTCATATTCATATACTTTGTTTTTATTTAGGTCCCCATTCTATTTGAGCCTGAAAACACATGTACACATCCCCCATAATTATTTGTTAGAAAGCCAAGTTAGCAGCATTATCAAACTTAATGTGGAATAACCTAATGGGTATTTAGCTGGACTACCCTATCAATGTCTCTGTTTTTCATATATAAATATTAAGTAGGCAATCAGCCTTTTCTGCCACACCTTCTTCCCCAAATGAATTGGAAAATAAATTTTTGGACAAGAGAAACACCATTTGTGAAGACAACTACATTTAAAACTGTAGGAGGTCTAAATAAAGACTTTGAAAAATAAAATTCGTATGTAAACCGATATTCAAGAAAGAAGATCGCAGGGAAGCTGATGAGTCCTTAAATATTAAGAGATTCTAATTATCATGGATTGTGAGCAATTAGGCAATTATTAGGACAACAGCTCCAAAACAGGGGCACTTCCTTTTGTGGAAAAGGTGAGAGTAAGTGGATTGGAGACAGAAGGAGAAAAAGCTGTTCTAGGAAATAGTGGACCACTGCAGGAGTGAAAAGATTAATTTGCTTGTATTCATGCTAATTTATGATGCACCAGTCATATAGTTCATAAGTTCCTTCAAATATAAGGCAGCGTATTGCACCTGGAAAGAGTATTCAGTTATAAATGTAAATAAACACATTATAAATACAGCTAGATTGTGTGTTAAATTTCTGCAAGTACATGTATCAGATCTATATCTGAACACCTACTGTACTCTAGGAATATACATTTTCACTAGGGGAAGTGGAGTCACAAATATATTGCAAATGTATTTATAGATGATGTAAGAATTTGCAAGATGGCTAATTTGAGATTGTAGGCATAGCCAGTGGGAGGTGGAAGCTGAGGACTGGTTGGATAGGTAGTGCTTAAAAGGAAAGCAGGGGGTGACTGTCTTTCTAGAGGTGGAGTAGGAGAAACAGTTCCTACTACTCCCAGAATACCACTCTCTCTTCATGGTTGGTGATTTACCAAGGCAAAAAATGTTTTTGAATTCTTTCTGATGATGATTATGAGAAGTTGCCTTGTGAAGCAACTGGAATTTTACAGAATACAGTATTATTAAGAGCACTGGAGGACTAGGCAAGGGAGATGATTTCCATGTTTAGTACTTGGTGAGCTTGGAACACTTACAGAGCCCCAGGGACTTATGTCCAGTAGGACATTAATTCTACAATTTGCACTGCAAAGAATGATTACAGAGTTATCACTCTGTAGAAGGTAACTGAAATCATGAAAGTGCAAAATGTTCCTAAACAGTATGTAAAATGAGATAGAAAAATGATGTTATCATAACCCTGAAGAACAACAACATTTTAACAAGAGCAATATGTGAGATGCTGGAAAGAAACCTAAAAAGAAAGTTTGGCAAAGGACATGGAGAAAGTCAAATTATAGACACCAAGAAAGGACATATTCCAAGAAAAAAAAGGATGCATAGCAGAAGTCATTGATGGTGTCTTTGAGATTAATTTTTGTGAAATGGTGAGAACAGAAGCCTGAGCCAGTGGGCAGCCAGGAAATTTTCTGAGATGTTACTTGATATGAAAATATTATTTACTTTTTTTTATTTGAAAGAATTCCCCAAACAAGAATTAAGCTTTATACAGTCAATATCCATAAAATCAGCTATTTCAGTGAAATAGTGGGAGTAGGATTACTCTAATGACTCTTGAGTCTAGATTTTTTAAATGCTCACTACTTTGAAGGTGATCAACATTACCTATTTAATTATCAAGACTACCTTGAAAGATGGATGGCATTATTTTCCACATTTTGGTCACTGAAGAACCCAACTTTTAGAGCAGTTGTCTGTGTGACTACAAAAACCCACTATTTTTCCAGTTTTAAGGTGTTAAATGGGATAATCATTTTTCATATAAATAAAAGGAAGGATGTGCTTTCCATAAAAAACTCACTTCATTTTCCCACCAAAGCAAATGCAATATCATTTGATATTTTATAGTTTATGTATTTACTTAGCACAGGAGAAGCTATTTCATTTAGAAAAAATATATATATTATGGATTCAGTCATTTTTCTCAGTACTGGTTTTCAAGATATTCATTTGAAGCTAAAACTCAAAAGAGATTATTTTCCTTGCAAAAAATATACACACTAAATATTCTGTTTGCATAAAGTCTTGCAGTGCCTCAGCTTTCTTATACAAATGTTTTGGAGTGGAAGACAATGGCTTTTGCTGAACTACTTTGCTAACTAGAGTGGTTTACTCAGGCCCAAAGCCATGGGGCTTTCGTTTGTTTTTAAATCCATGAGGATTTGACTTTATTGAACTCGCATTTGAATTAAATTTCAGCAGCATATATTTCTGCTTCCATAAGGGTCATTTTCCGAATGAACAACTGGGAAGCTAATTGCTGAAGCCAGTGATGTGTTGCTGTGCTTTTCCTTGGCTTGCTCTGGTGACTCCTCACTTTCACCAAAAGCTCTGAGGCTCAAGTCCACATGGATTCGATGAGCAAACATCACATGGTAGCTAACAGATAAACCTTACCAATAAAAGTGGATGGGAGAAGTAATGCAGAACTTTGGAGTGTAGTAATAATTTCTTCATCAAAGTCTATTTCTACCGACCATCCCATTGACATTCAGAATCATTTCTAAGGATTTCACGAGAGCATGGTTCTCACCTATTTGCATACCAGTCCTATCTGCTATCAACTTCCTTTCACAGGTTAGAGTCCTAGGTTTAGCAAGGTGAAATGTACTCCAGAGAGCTGTGGATTTTAGTGAGTATCATTGAATTTGGTATAATAAGGTAATTTTGTCTGAGTAAAATAGGCTAGAAATTCATTCCCACTAAATTGAAATGGAAGGTTTTTCTAAATAAGAGTCTCTTCCCATTCTGTTTAGTCACAGGAAAATTGTTGACTAAAGATCTACAAGGTAGAATGGTAGGGATTTTACTTTTATTTACAAACTCAAATGTTCAGATCTTCATAACTATGAATTCATTTTTATTCCAGCAAGGATTTCTTAATTATAGTTTTGAGTACTTGTTCTGTTCCTTTGCTTTGGTTTTCTTCTCTAAGGACTCCTATTATCCATATGTTGTTATTTTCCCTTGATGTCTTTTATCTCTTCACTTAAAAAAAATTTAAGCTACTTATCTTTCATGTCTTCAATTTCTCTTAAGATATTATCTGTTTAATTTATTTCCTCAAGTTTATTTTTGAATCTCTGAAATATCTAATTCTTTACTCAGCTTTGTCTTCTCATTTCTGAGTTTTCTAAATCTGATTTACACTGTCCTTTTATGTATTGAGTCATTTTCTTATATTTCTTATTTTGTATCAAAATACTAGATTGCAGTTTTGGTTTGTGGTTGATTTTTTCTGGCATGGTTTCTTAAAACTTTAAAATAAACTTTCTATTTATCCTTGATTTTCCAAAATTTCACTATGTTGTTAGTCTTTTAAATATATCTTTCTAAGCCCTAAATAATTCCTTTCAACTTGAGGGCTAGTGTCCTTCTGCCTGACAAAGTTTCTTCTACACTTTCCTTTATTCCCTCTTTTTAAAAAATATTTTATTCATTTATTTGAGAGAGAGAGAGCAGAGAGCACAAGCAGGGAGTGGGGGAGAAAGGCAGAAGGAGAGGAGAATCAGATTCCCAGCTGAGCAGGGAGCCTGACAGGAAGCTCAATCCCAGGACCCCAAGATCATGACCTGAGCCAAAGGCAGAGGCTTAACCGACTGAGCCGCTCTGGTTCCCCAACACTTTCCTTTATTCTCTATCTTGCACCTGTAATCAGATGCATATTGCAACTTTTTCATTTTATCTCAATAGCTATTTTTTCCTTTTATACTTTGCACCATATTCCTACAGAATTCTTCATTCTGTTGCTTCTTTCAGCTCTTTTATTCACATTTGAGGAGTGTACGTTTTACTATTTAACCCCCTTTTCAAATATTTACATATATATGATATATAAATTTAGATTTTTATGACATCCTGTTCTTCTTAATAGATACCATGTCTATTAATTAATAGATACCATTTTAGTCTTTGGAATTTTTTATTTGCCAGGCTATGGATACTGTTTGGGTTTACTAACGCCAGACTCTAATGATTAGTGGTTGATCTAAAGAAGACCAGAAGGTATCTTGTGTGGCACAATTCTCCAATTATAGTCGTTTTCCTTCAGGGAGGTCTCTCTTCATTTCTTTGAGGTTTTACCAGCCACCTGGAATATGAGCCTGTTTCTTTTACTAAAGTATTAAGACTCAGTTCTCTAGCTACTGGCAAATACATATAATACTTACTGCTTAGCACCGATGTATGTGATTCATGAGTCAACATTTCTAATAAGTGCTATAGTGCTTCTCTCCCCCTCCAATTAAAAGGAACATTGGAACCTGGATATTACACAGAGTTGTTCCTGTTTTGAAGTGCTACTTTTGTTTGGTGTGCAATATATTCACTTAATCCAAATCAGTTTACTTTTCAACTTTCAAGTATTGCCCAAATTTATGATCTACCACTGATAGCCCTTTTCCTTTTCATTAGGTTACAGACTTTTTTATTAATATTAATAAATTAATTTAATAAATTAATAATCTAGAATATTCTGGAAGATATATATATATATTCTAGAAGCATTATTTTTACCCAGATATTATTTTTACCCAGATATTATGAACTTTGAAAATTTCATTAGATAATTTTTCATGAAATTTGTAAATTTCAGTATATTTTTATTAAGGTAAAACAAATACACAGCCAAATCTAGCTAAGATTTCAATCAATATTTATCATGACATACATCATCTTCAGACTCTATAATATATTGTAGATTGCAAGGACTTTAAAATTAGACAAGCATAAGCTCTGCTTTTTATCAGATGTGTGAACTTGAACAAACCACCTTAATTTGCTGAGACTATTTTTTCCTTTAAAATCTTAGTAATAAGCATCTCATATGATGTTTTGAATTTTAATTTATATATGATATGTAAATTTAGATTTTTATGACATCCTAATAGATACCATGTCCTAAAATATCTGTATAAAGATATAAATTATACTTTTTTGACATCTTGGCCTACATTCTTATTAAGTTTGTTTAGTTTATTACTTTTGTTAGGTATTGGTTTTCCTCAAATATCCAATGGTTCTTTATGTCCATTTTTATTAATATTAATAAATTAATTTACTAAATTAATAATCTAGAATATTCTGGAAGATATATATATATCTAAATGTAGATGATAACATTTAACAAATTTTTGAGAACTGACACTTTTTTTTCTCTTTTTCTCACTCTTTACTTCTTTTTTTCTGTTGCTCTATGTGACAGATGCCAGAATTCTCTGCAGCTAAAATATGATATTGCTTGCTCTCAAAGACAGTACAATGAAGAAAGGATTCACGTCAGCATACTTCCGCTGTTTGTTTTGAGTGCTATGAAACGTCAAACAGTATTGCAAAAGAAAACAAATTTGAAACCAGTGCAGCATTTGTGAATAATTTCTTCTTGGTACTATTGAAATATCTGAATAAATATGATTCCATTGTTTTTAGAACAATGTATTTGCTTCTGTAACTCCTTGGGATTGTACAAAACAGTGTTAGGTCAGTACATTGCTCTCTTAAATCAATGCTATACTTAATTCCGCACCCTCTCACAGTTTTTCTGATGCTTGGAGTCAAGATGTTGTGATTTATGAAATAACCTAGATTTATACCTAAGGACACAGAAACACACACACACAAGGCAGGGGCAGGAAGGAAAAATCAGGATATCTTACTTGGAGTAAAAACTAAAGAACATGAGAACAAAGGTTCAAGTCATGAAAAAGCCTTTAATATCACAGGCATAGATAGTACCCAAATGTGGAAAAATGCTACAAAATTTATAATCATATTAAGTGTATAAGAAACATTGAGTAAAATAGAGAGGCTGCTAATACAATGCATAGTCTTGATCTTCAGTGATTTTTGTGAACTCAGTAATTTGGGAATGTTTTCAGCACCTATAATCAGTTAAGCCTTGAAAATATGGTCAAGTTTGTACATCATTTAGTAAATTATATAGTATCTAATAGAAATACTTTGGGAAAGTTCTAATGCTCCAGCTTGAGAAAAACATACCAACTAACTACTTGTAAAAGGGAATTCAATAAGGAATGTGGGTGGATCTTCACTAATATATATATCATCACTAATGGAAAGAACAAAAAAATTAAAAGTGTGTTTATATAGAGTGCACCCATGTTGCTTTGATTTCTTAAAAACACCACAATAACTAATTATAAAATTATTAAAGGTCTTAACACTGGGGGCGCCTGGGTGGCTCAGTCGGTTAAGCGTCTGCCTTCAGCTCAGGTCATGATCCCAGGGTTCTGGGATCGAGCCCCACATCAGGCTCCCTGCTCAGAGGAGTCTGCTTCTCCCGCTCCCCCTGCCCCTCCCCCTGCTTGTGCTTGCTCTCTCTCGCCCACGCTCTCAAATAAAATCTTTAAAAAAAAAAAAAAAGTAAAATAAATTAAAAAAAAAAAAAAAGATCTTAACACTGATCTCCTGAATTCTATGAAGGCCATACCTAAACCTAAGCAGAGCATCCTAAAGCCTCCCTGCTTTTTCCTCTCTTACCCACTTTCTTTCCCACCATTCTTATCATCCTCTGCTCTAATAATATCCATATGCCTCTAAACCCCTCAGTCCTAATACTTTGACTTCCTTGTCTCTCTGCACTCACTTTCCCCTTCTGCTCTTGATCCACTATCATACAGAGCTTATCAAGTAAGGCATGACTTTTTCTTGGAGGAAAAAGTAAGGCACAAGGGCCATACCTGTGTTAGCGTCCTATATCATCACACAAGTATATGAGAAAGACCAATCTGTCATTTACATGATTCTTCCTAGGGAACCATGGTAGACATATGCATATATCCAATGTCATTGCATCCTCATGGCCAACCTCAGGTGTTGGCAATACCTCCATTTCACAGATGAAACTGAGCGCAGAGGAATTAGTTACTTGTCAAAATGGCAGAACAACATTGAGGATTCTGGCTTGCCTGACTTCTCAGCCCATATTCTTAACCACTATGCTCCGCTTCCTTTCTACTAAAAAGAAAACAAAAACTTCCTAACTTTACACACATTTCTAAACATGCTTCCCTTCATAAGTAATTTAATTGATACAAAATGTGTTCATTTTAAGGTGGATCTGACTCTTATAAAGATAACATTTTTTGAACCAAGAGTAGGGTTCTTTTGGTGCAATTGTTGACGGTGTTGTTTTTAAAATTTCCCTTTCTGAGGCTTTGTTGTTAGTGGATAGAAATGCTACTGGTTTCTGGGTTTTAATTTCCTGCCACTTTGTTGAATTTGTTTATTACTTCTAATAGTTTTTCTGTGGAGGTCTTAGGATTTTTCTATGTATAGTATCATATCATCCACAAATAGTGAGAGTTTAACTTCTTCATTACCAATATGGATACCTCTTATCTCTTTTTCTTGTCTGATTGCTGTGGCTAGGACTTCCAGTGCTATGTTGAATAAAATGGGTGAGAGTGGACATTTTTGTCTTGTTTCTTACCTTAAAGGAAAAGCTCTGTTTTTCACCCTTGAGGATTATGTTAGCTGTGGGTTTTTCATAAATGGCCTCTACTATGTTGAGGTATGTTCCCTTTAAGCCTATTTTGTTGAGAGTTTTTATCTTGAGTGGATGTTGAATCTTGTCCAAATGCTTTTTCTGAATTTATTGAAGAGATCATATGATTTTTATCCTTTGTTTTGTTTATGTGGTATATGACTTTGATTGATTTGTGATTACCGAACCCTCCTGGCATCCCAGGAATAAATCCCACCTGATTGAGGTGAATGATCTTTTTAATGTATTGTTGTATGAGGTTTGCTAATATTTTCTGAGGATTTTTGCATCTCTGTTCATCAGGGATATTGGCCTATAGTTTTCTTGTTGTGGTGTCTGTCTGGTTTTGGTACCAGGGTAATGCTGTCCTCATATTTGGAAGCTTTCCTTCCTTTTCTATTTTTTGAGGAGAGTAGGTATTAACTCTTCTTTAAATGCCTGGTAGAATTCACCTGTGTATCCATCTGGTTCTGGACTTTTACTTTTGGTGGTTTTTTGATTAACAATTCCATTTCCTTACTTGTAATTTGTCTGTTCTGATTTTCTATTTCTTCCTGGTTTAGTTTTAGAAGACTGTATGTTTCTAGGAATTCATCCATTTCTTCTAGGTTGTCTAGTTTGCTGGCATATAATTTTTCATAGCATTGTCCTATAATCCTTTGTATTTCTTTGGTGTTCATTGTTATTTCTCTTCTTTCTTTTCTGATTTTGAGTCATTTCTCTTTTTTTTTCTTGAAGAGTCTAAGAATTTGTCTATTTTATTTATCTTTTCAAAGAACCAGCTCTTGGTTTCATTGATTTTTTTGATAGTTTTGTAGTCTCTACATCGCTTATTTCTGCTCTCAATTTTATTATTTCCTTTCTTCTACTCACTTTGGGTTTTGTTTGGTCTTTTTCTAGTTCCTTTAGGTGTAAGGTTAGATTGTAAATTTGAATTCTTTCTTGTTTCTTGAGGTAGGCCTGCATTGCTTCTTTCTTAGAACTTTTGTTGTATCCCAGAGGTTTTGGACTGTTGTGTTTTCATTTTCATTTCTCTCCAAGTATTTATTTTTTATTTTTTTCTTTGATTGCTCCATTGACCCACTGGTTGTTTAGTATCATGTTGTCTAGTCTGCATGTGTTTGTGTTTTCCCCACTTTTTTTCTTGTGATGTATTTCTACTTTCATACTGTTGTGCTTGGAAAAAATGCATGGTATGATTTCAATCTTCTTAAATGTATTGAGGTTTGTTTTATAGCTTAATATGTGATCTATTCTGGAGATTGTTCCAAGTGTACTCGAAAAGAATGTGTATTCTGTTGGTTTTGAATGGAATGTTCTGTATATATCTGTTATGTCTATCTGTTCCAATGTCTTTCAAAGGTATTGTTTTTTTATGGATTTTCTGTCTGAATGATCAATCCATTGACATAAGTGGAATATTAGAGTCCTCTACTATTAGTGTACTACCATCAATTTCTCTCTTTATGTCCATTAATATTTGTTTTATGTATTTAGGTTTTCCAGTGTTAGGTAGGTATATATTTACAATTATTATATCTACTATTATTGGATTGATCCCTTTATCATTACATAACGCCTTTCTTTGTCTCTTGTTATAGTTTTGTTTTAAAGTCTATTTTGTCTGATACAGGTATTGCTACCCTGCTTTTTTTTTCCTGCTTCATTTGCATGGTCACTGTTCTCCTATCCCTTCATTTTCAGTCTCTATGCCTCTTTAGGTCCGAGGTGAGTCTCTTGTAGGCAGCATATAAATGGGTCTTATATTTTTATTCATCCCATCACTCTATATCTTTTGATTAGAGCACTTAGGCCATTTACACTTCAAGTAATCATTGATAGGTATGTACTTATTGCCATTTTTTAAATTTGTTTTCTGGTTGTTTTTGTAGCTCTTTTTTGTTCTTTTCTTCTTCTCTTGCTCTTTTTCTTTTTGATCAGTGAGCACCTATAGTGTTTTGCTTGGCTTTCTTTCTCATTATTTTTTGTGTATCTGTCATAGCATTTGAATTTGTGGTTACTATTTTGTTCATATATAACATCCTAAGTAAACAGCAGTTCATATTAATTTGATGGTTCAAATGCCTTCTAAATTTAAAAAAGAAAAACAAAAAAAAAAAGAAAGAAAAAGAAATCTTTCTTTTTCCCCTTCTCTTCCCTTTTTACTTCTTTCTCCACATTTTATGTATGTGTTGTCACATTTTACATCCTTTTATTCATATTTTTCTTATATCTAATTACGGCCATTTCTTTTCCACTTAAACAAATTCCTCTAACATTTCTTGTAAGGCTGGTTTAGGGGTGATAAATGCCTTATATTTTGTTTGTCTGGAAAATTCTTCATCTCGTCTTCAAATCTGAATGATAACCTTGCCGGCTAGTGTTCTTTGTTGCAGCTTTTTTCCCCGGCACTTTGAATATATCATGCCACAATTTTGTGGCTTGCAAAGTTTCTGCTGAAAAATCAGCTAGTAGCCTTATAGGTTTTCCCTTGAAGGTAAATTTTTGTTTCTTTCTGCTTTTAAGATTCTCTCTTTATCTTTAACTTTCGACATGTTGATTATTATGTGTTGTGGTGTGGACCCCCTTGGTTTCATCTTGTTTGGAACTCTCTGCTTCTTGGACTTGGATGTTTATTTTCCTCTTGAGATTAAGAGAGTTTTCATTTATTATTTCTTCAAATAAGTTTTCTATTATCTTTCTCTCTTCTTCTTCTTCTTCTTCAGGGACCCCTTATAATGCAAATGTTTGTTCCCTTGATGTTGTCCAAGAAATCTCTTAATCTATCCTCATTTTTAAAAATTCTTTTCTCTTCTACTGTTCAGCTTGTGTGCTTTCCATTACCCTGTCTTCCACATTTCTGATTCATTTTTCTGTATCCTCTAATCTACTTGATTCCCTCTAGTATGTTTTTTATTTCAGTTATTGTATTCTTCAGCTGTAATTGGTTCTTTTTAATATTTTCTACCTCTTTATTGGAAGTCTCACTGAATTCTTCCACTCTTTTCCCCAGCTCAGTGGGTATCTTTATGATCATTAATTTAAATTCTTTATCAGGAATAATTGCTTATCTCTGTTTCATTTAGCTCTTTTTCTCAGGATTTTTTCTTGTTCTTTCTTTTGGAGCATATTCCTTCCCCCATTTTGCTTAACGTTCTATGTTTGTGTCTATGGATTAGGCAAAATGGTTACTTCTCCTAAACTTGAAGGAGTGGTTTTGTGTATGGTATCTCCTATGCAGATTGTGTGTGCTTGGTGACTGTTGTGAGCTGGCTAAGCTGCATATGCTAGTTACTCTTTTAAAGTGTGGCTTTTTACAGAAAGAATTAAAAAATAATAATAACAGAAAAAAGGAAGTAATAAAATATAAGAAGAAAGGAAAAAATTTAAAAAGAAGAAAAGAAAAAAGACAAGAATAAAAAGAACAAAACTAAAAAGATAAAATAAAAACAGGGGGGCCTTTGTGGCTCAGTCGTTAAGTGTCTGCCTTCAGCTCAGGTCATGATCCCAGGGTCCCGGGATCGAGCCCTGCATCGGGATCCCTGCTCAGCAAGAAACCTTCTTCTCCCTCTCACACTCCCCCTGCTTGTGTTTCCTCTCTCACTGTCTCTCTCTCTGTCAAATAAATAAATAAAATCTTTTAAAAAATAAAATAAATAAAAATAAAAACAAAACAAGACAATTTTTTTAAAGTAAAAATTAAAATTAAATTAGAAAGTTAAACTTGAAAAACAAAAACAAAAACAAAAAACACCACAAACCTGGAGCTTGTTTTCTGTGTCCCAGCACCACAGGAGAGCTGGTGTGGGCTTGAGCACCTTGGGCTCACTGAGGTCAAAAGCTCCCTGTTATGACTAGACTCACCAGTTATGGCATCAGGACCAGCCCCTTACAATGTTGGAATCCTCCAATTATTGAGTCCAAGCTCACCCTTTATGGTTCCAGATTCTGCTCTGGTCTAGGCTTTTAAGGGGTAGGGGAGAGAACATCCCTACAGTTTCTAGGCCCTTTTAAACCATGGCTTTTTTTCTGTGTCCCAGTGAGATCAGGGCTGGATTTGTTGAGGTCATAAGCTTTCTGTGACGATCTGACCCATTGTGCATGGGGTCCATTAATTATGGCATCTAAACCCTGCTCTAATCTGGGCTGTTAAAGTGGAGGAGGGGGAAATATTCCCATAGTTCCTCAGCCCTTTTGAACCCCAGTTCCTTTTCAGTGTCTCAGTGCATCTAGGACTGGTGTGGGTTTGTGAACCCTGAGTTCAGTGAAGGCACAAGCCCACTGAGATGACCAGACCCACCCACCATAGTGTTTGGACCCTGCTGCAGTCCAGGCATCCAAGGTGGAGTGGAAAAGTAAACCTTGTCATTCTCCAATCCCTCTGACCTAGAGAGCTTTCCCATAGCTTCTGCACCACTTGGCAGAATTCCAGTGTTGTCTCTTTTATATGCTAATTGTTCTTTTAAACCACAGCATTTTTTCCGTGCCCTAGGACAAAGGGATCTGTTCCCGGTCCCTCAGTACTATCCCTTCCCATGCCATTTGCAGTGTTGGTGGTGGGGTTTTCCTTTGTTACTGTGTTTCTGTTTCTCTTGCTGTTCTCTTTCTGTTCTCTCTTTGGTTGTTCGGTAGCTGTTCAGTCAGCCCTCAGTTCTTCAACAGGAATTGTTCTATTAACAGGTATAATTTGGTGTATTCTATAGAGGAGGTGAGTTCAGAATCTTCCAATGCACCATCTTGAACCAGAACTCTGTTTCTTTCTTTATAGTCATGGGCTGTACACATTGTGCCAAGTTTTGGGATTGTGAAATTAGATTTATTTTAATAAGTAAATGTTATTAAGTGGCCAAATGAATGCAGAAGTAAAAGGAAGTACTTCTCAAGAGACTTTCAAAAATAACCACTTAATTAACCAAAAACATGAGCTTAAAACCATCAACAAATCTAGAGCATTTGTACAAAGAAGATAACGATTTATCTGTCAGGAAGTGATTTGACATCATCTATGAGAAATGCCATTACCTAATTGGCAGGCAATTAGTTGAGAGAAACCAATTTTAGTGCAAAGAAAATGGACTTGGTTTGTTTAAATATGGATGACCCAATGGGTTGCTAACAAATCCATATACCAAACGTTTTCTACTAATTAAAACTTTAATAAAGTTAACCAAATAAGATATATGACATTTGGAAGTCATCTTTCAAAATCACTTCAAAAATGCTTAGTTACTAATGGAAACTTTCCTAATTGTAACAAATATATGTGTCTCTTTGAGGGGAAGCACAAGAAGCACTTGCTTCTTCCATTAGCTCAAAAGGATGGCTGTGACAACATCTTGATTCTTTTAAGACAGTCTTGCTAACAGACTAACAAATAGACTACTTACTTGAAAGAGAATATTTATGTTCAAGGGCAAGAATAAATTAAAAATCTCTCTTCAAAAGCAGAGATGGGATTCAAGTTAATAGGGTGACAATTTTTAATGGAGTATTTCAACAATAATCTTTTTTTTTTAAAGATTTTATTTATTCATTTGAGACACAGAGATAGAGAGAGAGAGAGCATGAGCAGGGGGAGAGGCAGAAGGGGAGGAAGAAGCAGACTCCCCGCTGAGCCAGGGGCCCGATATGGGACTCGATCCCAGGACCCTGGGATCATGACCTGAGCCAAAGGCAGATGCTTAATGACTGAGCGACCCAGGTGCCCCTCAACAATAATCTTTTCATCTTTGATGCTTACCTTAAATTTATCTCTATCCAAAACCTATAGTGCTTTTGCACTAATATTTAGGAAGAATTTTTTATTGGATATATTTGATATATAACATTGTATAAATTTTAGGTGTACAGCATGTTACTTTGATACATTTAGATATTGTAATATGATTGTCATTTTAGCAATATTTATCACATTACATAATTATAGTACAATATTGTTGTCTATATTCATTATGCTGTGCAGTGGATCACTATGGCTTATCTACTATTTGTTGTAAGTGTAAACTTACATTCAGGAAGAATTTAACTTAGTGTAATACCATGCTCAAATAATTGAGAGTTACATCTTTGATATAATGTAAAAAATACTATCTCTAATTCAATCTTTTTAATATACTTGAGAGAGACTACAGATTAGAATCTCTTTTTCACTTTCGGGTTTTAATGTTCATTTCTTAATTGAGTTTAGTGAAAACAAGTTGGTCTTAATCACAACACTTCAGAAATTCAAATTGTTCTTAAAAGAATGTATGGCCAGGTATAAATGTGTAAGAATGCTTAAGTTATAAAAGTTAACAAGATGACAATCTCTTTTTTCCAATCCCTATTTAATGTGTCCTCTTGAGTTGGTATTGCGTTGAAGCTCAGGGATAAGAATAATATAAACATCGTTTTGTGGACTAAAGCATTCTTAACAGATGGCAAGAATCCATTTACTTAACACCTGTAATTGGGCCTCTGGCACTCTTAAGCTCCTGGTTTAGAAAGTTTGGCTTTGATGAACAAAATCATAATACATAAGAGCTTCAGGACTTCTTTGTCAAATCCTCTTTAATCAGAGCTTCGTTCAGTAGTCCTGAGCATCTCGACCCAAAATTGAAAGGGAGAAACTGGTTTCTAAGGGGTGCTGTAGACAAGGAAGAAACAAAATCATCCTTTGTCTTTGCTGTTTCCCCTGCGGTAAGGATATTTGTCTGTCCCAGATATTCCTCTCTCAAGGTAAATATGGCTGGAGACAGATGGGATATCAATGATGTTCTTACATTGTGATGTGGATATCTCAAAGAAATCGCAGAGGAAGTCCAATTAGTTGTTAGAGCATTGTCTGCATAGGAACTCCTTGTTTCATAGAAGCCCACCATTTTCCCAGTTAAGGGGCCCACTCCTACACACTCACATTTGTCCATCAGAAACAGGCCTTTTTATAAATAGTTCCATTTCCCCAAGGTAATATCAGATGTGGAAACATGTCCCTCATTAGCTCAGTTGAGTCCCTATAAGTGGAGAATTACTGTCACAACTATATTATCTTATTTGAAGGATCAAAACATTTGCCAGCCAGATCTCCTTATTCATATTTGAATAAAATGTATTTGATATTTAAACTTGAAATATTCAATTTTGGCTTTACTTCCTTTTTTCCAGGGGTAGGTAATAATACTGCTATTCTGTGGGGGAAGGCCACTACCTTATTCCCCCTTCTCTTCACCTCATCAAAAGGAAAGAATCATAATCAGAATTTTTAAGAATTTTTTATCTGAACACATGTTCAGAAATGGGAAATATACAGTCAGAACTAACTGTATTTTTTACCTGCTGCCAAAATGTTTCTTAAAACTCTCGACTACTTTTTTGGGAATATTTCCCTTAAATTTTGTTTATGAAACCATAACAAAAATTTGAATTATTAACAGATATAACAGAATCTCTCTATATAGCATGTGCCTGTGTGTGTGTGTGTGTGTATGTCATATCTATGTATTGTGTATATATTATATTTATATATACACATGCATATTATATATAGACACACATACATATTTTTAATTTCTACCTGAAATGGCATGATTCTCCTACCTTCATTTCTCTGGAGAGAGCCTACTCCTTCTAATTCTTTAGCTGAAGGTGACCTAAGTTATCTCTTTACTGGCACAGCAGTAACTTTTTCATTTATTGAACACTTAGTGTTCCTCAGGAATCATATTAAGTTTTACATATTAAGCTTTATTATACAAATAGACTTGATAGACTTGATGACTTTGAGCAAATTGTTCAGTTACACAATATTAAATAATTCAAACTCATATTTTTAGGACACCAAATGGATGCTTATAAACACTATATAACGTGACTGATTTCTGATGTGTACCTCAGAGCTAATTTTACATGGTAAACGAGGCAGTTACTTTCACAGTATTATCCTAGGTAATATCCCTAAAATAGGTTCACTGTCCTAAAATCTCCCCCCCTCCGCCCCACCCATGGTTATACCTAAAATCCCACCGCACTTTTGCTTCCATCATTTCCTGCTTCCTGTAAGACAATAGTTCTCAGAGTGTGTTGTATGGAGCCTCTTGGCAGGGACAGTGCAGAGAAGACAAAGCCTGCGTGCATCCACCCCTCTTCACCCAGAGCAACTCTGTTTAATGCTTCCAAATTAATATCATAAAAGAAAGATTTGGATTGAGTTGTTAGATTTCTTTCTTTCACAGGAGTTACAAGGGGGATTTTATGAGATCTTTTTATAATTCTTGGTTTAAATTCTTTTGATCTCTAGGTATTTTTTGAATATCCAACATTTTACTTCTCACAGGTATATAAGAAAGGATTGTGCTCTATGTTCTCAAAAGGTTTACAATCTAGTTAAAATATACATAGACAGTTTCCATTAATGTGAAAGGAATTATACTGAATTTATTATGGGGCACATAGACATTGGAGCTTCCATCTGTTGAGCTGATCAGATGAAACTTCACAAAGCTAGTAATCCTTAAAATACTTCCCACAGGAGGAAGTTTTTCACAAGGTAGGAATTGGGGGCTGTTGGCTGAAGGTGTTTGTTCTGTAGAGGTTATAGCAAGGTAATACCATGTGCTAATAAATTAAATGTAATTTATTATTTATTGGTAATACCAGTAGAGGTAATACCATGTGCTAGTAAATTAAATGTATGACAGAAAAGCATGAAAAACTTATCTGAATGCTATAATCCTCTTACTAAGGTTAGTATGACTCAATTTAGATTAATTTTGCCTCTTATTGTACTTCAATTCAACTTAATATCATTTGCTCTATTACTGCTATAAATGTACATTGGGGTTACCTAGAACAGCCAAACATATTAGCAAGGTCAGATGACTTTGGAGACTAAACACTGAAAAACACCAAAATATGAAATCACAGTGTGATTTCTATGAGAATATATGATTAGCACAGATTTAAAATAAGTTTGAAAATAAACCAATTTTTATAATTATTACCTTACAAAATCATAAGAGTAGGGACTCAGATTCTGTATTCTAAAATTCATCCTGCGAATTCTACCTTTAATGTTGTCTTTGCTCTTTATTATTTAGAACTGAGGTCACTTTGATGCTACAATTTCTCGATAGTAGCAAGTTAGATGATATTAAGTTCACTAGGCACCTTAGTCTGCTTGGGCTGCTATAACAAAATGATATAGACTGGGTGGTTTAAAGAAGAGAAATTTATTTTCTCCACTGTTCTGGAGACCAGAAATCTGAGATCAGGGTGCCAGGATTGTTGGTTTCCCTTCTTGGCATGTAGATGACTGGCTTCTCACTGTGTCCTCATAAGGTACGAGTGTGGTAGAGGTGGGGGTGGGGAGAGCCCTCTGGTGTCTCTTCTTATGAGGGCACTAATCCTTTCCGACCATGGCTGCACCTTCATGACTTAATCTAGCCTTAATTACCTCCCAAAGATTCCATCTCCAAATACCATCACATTGGTGGTTAGGGTTTCCACATATAAATATGGGGGAAACACAAATATTTAGTCCATAATACTAGGGTACAGATTCTCACCAGATTAGGGTTGTGCAGTATATTTTCAGGAAAAAATACTTAAAAAGTGACAACTTACGCCAAAATTATGCAGATTCCACATTATTATTAAAATACATCATGAAAAGGTATCTGCTTAGAAGATCCACAATAGTGTTATTCCAATGTAAATACAAACGATAAAAAGATAAAATGATTAAATATTCATTGTAAGAAAATAATAATATCAGAATAAGAAATGTTTATATGATCAGAATAATAAATAAACCTTTCCTTTGAAATTTGAAGTAGATTATTTGTCAGATTCAAGTGCTGTACACTGACAATTACTTTCTAGAATTCATTTCAAGAACAAGATGATTGAACAAAGCCAACCAGCTAGAAAAAAGGAAGGAAAAATCTAAGTACTATAGATTGTTGAGTCAATTTTAAACCGACAAGAACCAACTTCCACCATACCCAACATTCAAACTGGTCCTAAGTTTCAATACAGATGTAAAGAGTACTAATAAAAAGTTATTTTATTTCCATTCACTTTAAGATAAAAAATAAGGATGATTTTAAAAATTTTAATATTTAAAAATCTTTAAAAAGTTATAAATGAGTTTAGTTAAGAATCTAGTTATTAAAAACAAGTATGAAAAAACTAACACATACCAACTCTAGATTAAAAATATGCTGCAAAACAAACTTAAAAAATGGGTAATTTTACTGGGAACTGGGAACATAAAATCACCCTTTCTAAAATTTGAGAAAGGTTTTCAAGTGTCATACAAGAAGTTAAAGATAAATTTATTAATCTTACATGTTAACAAATACCAGTATTAAACAGCTTATGCATATGGAAAGATTGTTCTCTCTGAATGGTGGAATTACCAATATTTTTAAAAGTTATTTCTATTTTTAAATATACCCAAAGTGAAGTTCTATCACTTAGTGATAAGTTATCACTGTATCATTAGGCACTTAAAAAAAATAATTTCTTCCTAGATAAGACTGCTATCAGGTAAACTTTTCAGATGACAGAGCCTTAGGCTCTAGAATTTTAAGTTTACTATCATTGAAACTACAAATTTTTTTTTTTTTGGCTGAAAACAAAAACAATTTATTGTGATATAGGGACATATATTCATCAAGCCCATGGCATTTTTGTACATAAAATGGTCTAGTGCTAATATCCTAGGCAAGAGCACATCAGCAACATACATATACCCGCCAAGTCTCGTGGTTTATTCACACTGTTTTATAAATAAATGTTTGCATCAGAGAACATTGTTTATGCTTAAACCATTTGTTAACTTTTCATTAGCAGCCCTATTTGCTTTGATAATGTTTCTTCCAAGAAGTTACAGATTGTAACAGCCAAACAAGCTGGTTATACTTACCGAAATAGTTCTCTGCATATTTGAATAAACTATGCTGTGGAATATTCACACGCTGATAATTTAGAATGAATTTATTCTCTGACTTTCCTAGAAAAAATATAAGTGGGTTTCACTAACATTTCTCAACCATAGACACTAAAAACCAGCAATTATTAACAGAACTCCTACCAGTTCCCACAATAAGGGAATAAAAGAAGCAGATCAGACAAACAATTTCACTGATGGCATGTAGCCATTCAGCATAGGATACACATGTTCTTCTATTTCATAGAGATGGAGATAAACATAAGGTAAGCATTTTCACGGTTGTGTGCATATCCACATAAAACATCCATAAGTTGGTGGATCATTTCCACTTCAAAGGTTGCGATAACTCTGATATAGTCTGGTGCTTTTACGAATAAGCACTGATGTTTATCTCAGCTGAATCCCTTAAGAAAAAGAACTAGAAATTATATTAAAACAAAGTTGAGGGGTGTCTATCTGCCTTCAGCTCAGGTCATGATCTGAGGGTCCTGGGATTGATTGAGCCCCGCAGGGAGCCAGCTTCTCCCTCTCCCCCTGCTCTCTCTGTGTGTCTTAAAAAAAAAAAAAACCAAAGTGGAATATCCAACTTTCTACTGAGAAAAGACTTCTAGTCTGTCAGAAAGAATCTGTATTTTACCTTTTAACTCTTCATGCTGTCTTTCATGCAGAAACATTCTTGATCCAAGTTGAACTTGGTACACACAGTGAAGCACATGCCTCTCTTGGGATCATCTGTCTGCTGCTTTGATCTGCATCTGGATCTAGAGGAAAAAATAAAACAGAAATTACATCGGTTTTTATCACACACAACCTTAGAAGAAGATTCAGGGACTCCTTACCTCCAGTAGAGCTGGCAGACATGCTTTGGGCTAAGAGTATGCCCATGGGTCTGAATTAATCGGATTCTTCCGATGGGATAGTTCCCATTGGTTCCGTCTCTCAAAGAGAGAAGGAGAGACAGAGAGAGAGATTTATAATAAGAAATGGATGCACACAGGTATGGAGGCTGAAAAGTTCCAGATCTGCAGTCCACAAGTTGGAGAGCCAGGAGAGTTGATAGTATAGTTCCAGTCCAAGTTTGGGTCTGAAGGCAGCAGAAAACCAACGTCCCAGTTTGAAGATGCAGAGAAAGCAAATTCTCCCTTACTCAACCTTTTGTTCTATTCAGACCTTCAAAGTATAAGATGAAGCCCACCCACACTGGGGAGGGCAGTCTCCAGTCTACCAATTCAAACCTTAATCTCATTCAGAAGCATCTTCATAGACACACCCAGAATAATGTTTAACCAAATATCTGAATAACCCATGGCCCAGTCAAGTTGGCATAAATCAACCGTCACAGGTTTATCACTGAGTTCGTTTTTGCTGGGAGGCAATGTGGTCTAGTGGTTATGAGCATATTCTCCGAATTTAGTCTGGGCCAAAAACCCACCTCCCTTATCATACATCTACCTTATGAAGTTATTGTAAGTGTTAAATGAGTAAGTGTATAAACAATAAAGGATAGCGTGTCATTATTATGGAATTATTGCAGTATATTTTGCAGGAGTCTTGGGGGCGTCTCACCTGAATTCCCTACTTTCCAAATTCTTTGTTTTTGTTTTTGTTTTTTACAGGGATAAAAGTATACATTTGGGAGAGAAACAGAGTAGGTAGAAGGTAGCACAGAAACTTAATTGTAATTTTGAAGCTGGTTAAACTTCAGTAGAAGCCTCAGTCTCTGAGTCACATTTGACCTTAAATACTGTCTGACTTCTACAACCTGGAAGGCAACGTGTGGCCAAAAATGCTCTCCAGACGCTGTTGTTCCAATGGTCACTGTAGTCTTAACCTCTGTTACACTGGGACTTTATGGGCCATAATTCCAGGACAGCTGTAACAGTCAGTTTAAAAGTTGATCATGAATTAGTTTGAGGGGGATTTTTGCAGTCTTAAGTGCTTCAGGAAATTTCATAAACACCATCACCTCTCAGGTAAAGTAGATGACTGGGCTTATATTTAATACAGCCAAATTCTAGAATTGAATTTTTCCCCTAGATTCCTTGATGTAATCCAGCTTCGTGACCCTCTGTGAATTTGTGATACTACTAATGGAAAACTTTCACCATCCATTTGTCTGTTTGAGTCATTTTTCACAAACAGGGAGCGTATGATATCTCAGTTCAGGGGAGCTAAAGCCAGACAATTAATTGCAAGGGGTTCTTGATTGCCCTCTGTTTGTGGACAGGAGAGAAATCTAATAACCTGAAGTTTAAAATAAACTCTTAAGAATTTCACTTTTTGCTGGTTAGGTTTTCTAACTGATCAGAGACAAAGTACCAGACGCTATCACTGATTATTGTTCACTTTCTCAGTTGGACTTTGAACTCTAAAAATGGTTAAGATTACACTCCCTTGTTTACAAAGAACATTGAACTATGTATGAATAGCCCATGAACGTACAAGGGAGAAAGTGTGAAGCAAGTAAATAAACCCAATGTAGTGACTTCAAGTACTAACACAGAAACCTGATCTAAACACAAAAGAATATGTCTGTATATTTTTATTGCATTGCTAAGACATAAAGAGCTTGGGATTTTTTACAATTGTTAAACACGTTTTTCACTAGTCACTTTATTTTTTTATTTTTAAATGTAACTTGTTCGTTTTCTTTTTTTTTTTTAAGATTTTATTTATTTATTTGGCAGAGAGAGACACAGCGAGAGAGGGAACACAAGCGGGGGACGGGGAGAGGGAGAAGCAGGCTTCCCGCCGAGCAGGGAGCCTGATGCGGGGCCCAATCCCAGGACCCTGGGACCATGACCTGAGCCGAAGGCAGACGCCCAACGACTGAGCCACCCAGGTGCCCCTCACTAGTCACTTTAGTTAATCACTTTGTCTCATTTTTCATTCTCCAATTGGTTCTTAAATTTGGTCATTTAATCGTGAGGCTGATAAGACCTTCATTACTAATGAATGGAGGTTCAAAACATACAAGTGGCTTGCGCTTGGACCACTTGTGGTTAGCTGAGAGCAAAGCCAGATTTTCTAATTTCCAGTGTAGGACTTGGTCTCTTAGCAGCATCCCCTTTCTGGTGCTGGTTCAAATATCCAGTTCTTTCACTGGGAATGAGATTACTTCTAGAAGCACAGTCTTTGCTGCAAATTAAGTTTTATCAAGTGGTGTTTTTACAAGATCTCCTTACCAGATGCAAAAGAGATTGTTAAAAATTTGTTTTGACATTCTTTGACATAGAAGCAAAAATTATCAATGTTCTTTTCTCCCCACTCCCACTCTATCAAAAGCATGGAATTGCAGAGCACAAAGAAATACTCTTCAGGAATGGAAATCAACCAAATATGTAAGCGAGAACTAGAGATTGAGAAAGGAAGACTAGCTAATCAATCAGGAGCACAGGCCCAACAGCTTTGGAGGATTTATTTAAACCTGATGTAACAGTATAAAAAAAGAGAAACAGATTTACAATAGTAAATTTGTAATAGTATTTGAGAACTATATAAAACTGTCATATGTGTATTTAATATTTGTGTGTAATTATTTAAATATTGATGAACATAAATATTCAGAAATAGTAATTTATTGAATTGTTCCTGATATAAAATATTCAATAATATTAGAAACATATCATACCCGGGAGTATCCTGCTCTGATCTAAGATTGAAATTATTGATCCCTTTCTCTATATTTGGTGCTTTATTCATTATCTCAGTGTAAAATAGTCTTTCCTGCCTCAAACTAGACTTAAGTTATGAAAAAAAATCTTATAAAATATTGTCTAGGGGCGCCTGGGTGGCTCAGTCGTTAAGCGTCTGCCTTCTGCTCAGGTCATGATCCCAGGGTCCCGGGATCGAGCCCCGCGTCGGGCTCCCTGCTCAGCGGGGAGTCTGCTTCTCCCTCTCCCACTCCCCCTGCTTGTGTTCCCTCTCTAGCTGTCTTTCTCTCTGTCAATTAAATAAATAAAATCTTTAAAAAAAATATTGTCTAAAATTTCTTTATTTTTAGCATCAGAAAAATATTATATAATTTCCTTATTATTATGCTAGCCTCATGCAGGCTTTCTTAGGAACCAAAGTGTTTGTACTTTGAAAATCCTACTCATGACTCCATTGGTGTTTGTCATCCATTTCAAAATCATGACACAAACCAAGTAAAGCAGAATGGGATGATTATCAATTCCACTGGCCACTTGGAGGATAACTCACACCCCTTACAGCTTCACTGAATTCTGACTTAATTTCCTACTGGAAATTGGAAATAGTCCTCTGCTTCAGCCTGCTGACCCAATAGAAAGCACACCTGACTAAGGTTGTTTCCCTTTGTAGAATAATTTTCCTTTTCTTTCTGACTCTTCTGATTAGATTACTTATTTGATTTTTATTGATCTTCAAGGCAAATTCTCTGATCATCATCTCTGTGAAACTTCAGTTGTATTTTTTGACTGACCTTCATTCATCTCTCCCTTCTACAAACAACACCTTTAACATTTTTCATTGTTTCCTCATTTAAAAGACAACATAGTATTGAAAAATAATAAAATACTAGAATTATTCATATTCTCGCCATCCCAGCCCAGTGTATGTCATGTTTTGACCTGTTACCTCCCACCTGGACACTTAAGTTTTCATAGATACAATCATAGGTACATACAGTATTATATTTCATTATGTTCTTATAACATCAGACTACAAACACATTTCTAGATCTTCCACATATACACTTGAGTGGTGCAATGATTTTTTATCATGTTAATATAACATGGAGTATAACATAGACTTCCTAATGCTGGACCCTCTGATTTTTATCCAAACTTCCACTCATGTAGCATGCCTGGTTTTTACAGTGTGTACAATTTTCTATACCCACAAAACCTGGATCTATCCCTTATGCAGCGCATTAACTGTCCCTTTTGGGGCACTACATTGCCAACTGATATTAGATAGGATGTGTGAGTCAGAGAACCAACCCCAGGTTCTACAACCTACTATTTCCTGATAGCACATATTACAATACTCATACCCCTTGGGCTCATCAGCACCATCAGACCTCTTGGTGTTGCTAAGGCATTTCATGAGCAGAGTTCTCTCTTTCCAGGTGGTAAATTCTTGACTTTTGCAGGATCTCTGGGATACTAGGAATTTGTTGTGGGAAAACAGTACATTCTCAGTCAAGAGTGAAAGAATGATACTTTGGGGATTTTTCCATAAAGTACTGAACTACTAAAAACAACACATCTACTTTGCAATATACTGCTGCTTTCTCTCTTTGGATCAGCCTTTTGAGATAATGTTGCCCTTTACTTACAAGAGGGCAAAATTCTCACATAATTAACAACACTCTCTTCCTTAACCTGGAAAGCCCTCTGAACACTGAGGTCAGACCACCAGAACTTGAACGGATCATCTGCCATTTTCTATACTCACTTCAAATTTTTAGCCTCTCAGGAAAGTAAATCTAGTAGCTGGCCTTGGTTGAAACCTTTAAGGAATATGCATGCTGAGCATATCTTTACATAGATTTTCATAGACACTGGTCAGAGTAAATTCACATGGATTGACCTAATAAAACATAATTTCCGAATGGCATTCTGGGACCTGAGAAGAGTTAGTTCATCTCAAATGGTTTATTATTTCCTCACAGAAGAATCAAATACATTTATTAACAGTCGATCTGAAGTTTTGGGTAACCAATTTCTTGCTTATACATTAAGGGCAGCAGCAAGCATTTGCTAAAATCAAGTTCATTAGAGTTCATTTTGGCTCCCATATAATAGAATGAATATCTTTACTTGATCCTCCTTTTAAAATAAATAATAGCAGTACCCAGTTAGTGAGAAAGAATAGCTTGTGCTTCCATTTACCACACCATCGTGATTATTGAAATACTGAACACAGCATCCGATGGTGTCAGAGTTCCCATGCATGATTGTCTTTCTAGCTGATGGTTTAACTTCACTAATAAGCCGTCTCTCATAACAGATACCATTAATCTGTTTTTCTGAACTGTAAGCCAAGGGGAAAAAAGTAAAGAAATCCTTTAAATCCCAGAGTTTTCTATTTTATCTTTTCTACTATATGAACTTTCTCTTCAGGTTTGAATATCCTCCTGTAATCTTTGCAAATTTAGATATTAACTGGGTCCTTTGAAGGCAGTACCATGTGAGCAGTATATCTAATGAAGGCAGGGCTGTAGGTCACAGAGAAAACAGGGTGCAATAACCTTGCCTTTCATTAGTGTAGGTGAGTGAAACTTACAACCATTCTGGGTTAGCACTCCACTAGATATCAGAGTACTACCCAGGAAAATTACATATGCTGTGGCAGTGATGGAGTTATTTAGAAGTCTGGAGACTTTGCTTTACCTTAGTATTATATGTAGGGGATAATTTTATTGTTCATGATATGATATAATATTACTCTTTGGAAAAATGCCAATAAGAGACTCCACGCTCTTGCTATCTATTTGAAAAGCTTAAATTTTAGATGCATGAGAATCCCTGACCTACCACAAACAAACAAGTAAACAACCAAACTGACAACTTTTGAAAGGATTTCAGCCTTAAACAGTTTTATTTTGATGACATCAAATTGATTTCCTTTTATCAGTTATGCTAGATTTAATATTAGGGTAGAACATTAAAATAGTATAGAAAACATAGCCACACATTGAAAGAGTAACATTCGTATACATATTTCCAGGGTATTGGAATAGAATTTGACGTTGAGGTAAGCTATGCGCACATCGTTCACTTAAACAAGGTATTTCTCAATGTGGTTTTTTTCTCTTAATATATATTATAATCACTTTTCTTGGGACACTGATTAGGGATCAGAATTTTGCAAGGAATGAGTCTGATGATTAATTTTTATTGTATCATACATACTGAATTGGTGATCATAATCATAGATTTTATGATTACTGTAATATAATAGAAAAAGCAGTCTTTAAAAATCCAACAAACCATTATACAGTGAGATCTTTCACTAAGTATGTCTCTGCCAGGGATATGACTTCCTTTCTGTCAGAAATGGGGCTAAGGGGCACCTGGGTGGCTCAATTGTTATGCGTCTACCTTCAGCTCGGGTCATGATCCCAGGGTCCTGGGATTGAGCCCCGCATCTGGCTCCCTGCTCGGCGGGAAGCCTGCTTCTCCCTCTCCCACTCCCCCTGCTTATGTTCCCTCTCTTGCTGTGTCTCTCTCTGTCAAATAAATAAATAAAATCTTAAAAAAAAAAAAAAAGAAAGAAAGAAATGGGGCTGAACTGACCATGCTACAAGAGGGATTTTTTTTTTTTATTTAACCTGAGGACAGTCCGTATTCTTCTACCCACCCCTGTAGTCCCATTATCTGAAGGGTCAATAAACATTTCTGTAAAATTCCCTTTCAGGTTCCTGAAAAGTGCTTTTAGTTCCACCAGGTTTAAATGTAATTTTGGATAATCAGAAAATGTCATTCTTTCTGATTAGTTGAAAGTCAGAGAGGAAGAATTTGTGAAAGGTAAAATGAAAGAGGAGGGTGGATTTAATAGTTGACCTAAATAACTTTTCAAGATGGCTTCTAATCCAGCAAGCCAAGATAATAACTTTATTAGTGGGACTTTGTTCACTGTTTGAACAAATGTATTAACAGGCCACAGTTCAAATCTCTCTGGTAACTTGTGTTAGAATCATGAGATTTTGTACCAAAGGATCTCTTCACCTTTGGTAGCTCATCTTCTCTCTTGGTCTTCATCATCACCCTTCTCCTTCACCAGACCCACCCAGCATTGCACGTGTGTGATGGAGCCACACTTCAGACAGTCCAACTGATGGACAAGAAAAAAACAGCACGAAGTGAGAAGCAAATTAAATCCATGCTTTGAGTTTGTGAAAATGCAAATAAAATTATAATTCAACCAAACTTTTAAAAATTGAGCATTTCAAAATAAGTGTGAAGCTCTCACTAGAAGTAATATCCTGACATTGGTTGTAGCAACATCCTTCAAGCTATGTCTCCTAAGGCAAGGGAAACAAGAGCAAAAATAAACTGTTGTGACTACATCAAAATAAGAAGCTTCTGCATAGCAAAAATAAACAAAGAAACAAAAAACAACTAAAAGACAACCTATAGAATGGGAAAAGATATTTACAAATGATATATCCAATAAAGGGTTAGTGTCCAAAATATATAAAGAACTTAAATAACTCAACATCAAAAACCAAAATAACCCAATTAAAAATGGGCAGAAGACATGAATAGACATTTCTCCAAAGAAGACATACAGATGGCCAACAGGCAAATGAAAAGATGCTCAATATCACTTGTCAACAGGAAAATGCAAATTAGAAACACAATATGATATCACCTCACACTTACAAGAATGGCTAAAATCAAAAACTCCAGAAATAAGTGTTGGTGAGGATGTAGAGAAAAAGGAATTCTTGTGCACTGTTGGTGGGAATGCAAACTGATGCAGCCACAGTGGAAACAGTATGGAGGTCCCTAAAAAAATTAAAAATAGAATTACCTTATGATCCAGTAATTCCACTATTGGGTATTTACCTAGGGAAAATGAAAACACTAATTCAAAAAGATACATGTACCCCTATGTTTACTGCAGCATTATTTACAATAGCCAAAATAAGAAAGCAGCCCAAGTGTCCATCAATAGTTGAATGAATAAAGAAGAAGTGGTATTTATATACAATGTAATATTACTCAGCCATAAAAAAGAATAAAATATTACCATTTGCAACCATATGGATGGACCTAGGGTGTACAATGCTAAGTGAAATAAGTCAGTCAGAGAAAGACAAATATCATATGATTTCACTTATATGTGGAATATAAAAAACAAAATTAACAAAGAAAAAGAGAGACAAACCCAAAAACAGACTCTTGACTGTAGAGAACAAATCAATGGTTACCAGAAGGAAGGATGGTGTGCAGGGATGAGTCAAATAGGTTAAGGGGATTAAGAGTACACATAACATGATGAGCACTGAGTAATGTATGGAATTGTTGAATCACTACATTGTACAATTGAAACTAATATAAGACTGTATGTTAACTATACTAAAATTAAAAAAAATGTAGACAGAGCTTCAAGTCCCCTCTGTGGAAGTGTGTTCTCATGGCCACTCTGCCCACCAGTTCTTGAGCCTGTTGGGCTACGTTGAGCACCTGAGACATCAACTCCTCCTAAGTCTCTATGGGCTTCTTATTCATGAAGGGCAACAGGACACAGTACAGCTGATTCAGTTTAGGGCATTGCAGTGGGGCAGTGTGTGTCTTGATATTTCTCACTGTGCTTGTGAATTAAGGTGACCAAAGAGATGTTATTAGATGTTGATCTTCTCTCAGGCCAGGGAAGCCTGGCTAATGCAGCTTATACCAGAGCTGAGGGACCTCTAAGAATCCTGGATACCCTAGTGTTGGGAGGATGGGTATGGGCAAGTATAAGATGAGACTAACTTTTCCATTTTCATACTTCCCTTGTCTATGAAGTTTATAAAACTCAGAATAAGTTGGCAGACTATTTTAGTTATCTATTGCTGTGAGAAGAAAAAACAAACCAAAACAAAAAGACTGAAGTTTCCTTGTTTAAAATGATGGTAAGAGGATTCCTATTTCTGGGAAGATAAAGTAGACATCCTATTCCCCATTCCTCCCATAAAATAAAACAAACAAAAACCTTTGAAAGGTAGAGAGAAAAAGGCAGAAAAGCTAGGAATCTGGGGTCCAAAGGAATAACATGGTGGGGAATTCATCAGGTTTTGGTTTTCTCCTCATATATCCCAAATTGAGAGCTGAAGAAGCCAGTGACCTGGAAACAACCAAAAGCACAGACAAAACTGTCCCAGCAAAGCCTACTTTCTCTAGCCAAAGGAGCAGGAAAGAGGGAGCAAACCTCTAGCAAAACCACCAAAGAAAAGAGAGATGATACAAAACTCTAATACCAGGAATGAAAGAAAGAATATCACCATAGGCCCTACAGGACATAAAAATAATAATAAGGGAATTCTACAAACAACTATATAATACATATTTTTACAACTTAGACAAAATGGATCAATTCTGTGGAAAGACAAATTACTACACCACTGTACATAAAATAATTTAAATAGTTCAATAACTATTAAGAAAATTCAATTTATAATTTAAAAAAAACTCTCCCCAAAAAGAAATTTTCAGGTACAAATGATTTCAGTAGAAAATTCTACCACACATGTAAAGAATTAACACCAGTTCTACAAAATATCTTCCAGAAAATATGAGGATAGAACTCATTTCATTTTATGAAGCTAGTATTTCCCTGACAGCAAAACCAGACAAAGATAATACAACAAATAAAACTATAGACTCATATTCCTTATGAATATACATGCAAAAATCCTTAAATATATTAGCAAATAGAATTTGGAATATACATTGAAAATTATACATGATGACCTGATAGAGTTCATTGAAAAGATGCAATATTCAGAAATCAATCAATGTATCCACCATACTGACAGACTAAAGAAGAAAAAATTACATGATTGTATCAGTTAACAACCACACAAGAAAATATTTGACAAAATTCAACACATTCATGACAAAAACTTTTGAAGAAATAAAAATAAAGGGGAACTTCCTCAACTTGATAAATAGCATATACAAAAAACTTATAGATAACAATACATAATGGCAAAGAACTGAATGCTTTTTCCCTAAAACTGGGAAAAAGTCATGGATGTTTACTCTCACCAGTCTTTTTCAGCATAGAGCAAAATATTCTTGCCAGTGCAATAAGGTAGGAAAAGGAAATAAGTGGCATACATATTGGAAAGGAAATATTAAACTGTTCCTGTTTGTAGGGACACAAACCTAGGAGATCAATAAATTGTGAGAAATCATAGTTGAATTGAACTTTCAATTTTGGACTCATGTCTTTTTCATTTGTAGAAAATTCTCATCACCTATCTCTTCAGTTTTTGCTTCACTACTATTTTCTCTATTCTTTTCTTCTCTAATTCCTATTAGATTTTAGAGTTTCTAAGTCTCTTTTAAATGTTTGAGAATAATAGGGGTATGTGGGTGGCTCAGTTGGTTAAGTGTCTGACTCTTGGTTTCTGCACAGGTAAGGATCTCAGAGTTGTAAGACTGAGCTCACGTTGAGTCCTGGGTTGAGCCCAGTGTTGAGCCCCACGTGGGGCTCTGTGCTCAACAACGAGTCTGCTTGAGATTCTTCTCCTCTTCCCCTTCCCTATTCACACTCTCTCACTCTCAAATAAATAAATAAATAAAATCATAAAAATAATTAAAAGTGAATGTTTGAAAATAACAGACATTTTATCTCATTGTTTATCTGGATGCATTTCAGTCAATTCCTCAATTCTTTTTCCCATTCTTTTTTTTCATGAACACTAAAGTTTATCTTCTTCATATCTTTTTATTTCAATGACTAAACTTTTCATTGCCAAACTTTCTCTTTGATTATTTTTTTAATTTCTTTTTTCTTTTTTTTTATTATTATGTTATGTTAATCACCATACATTACATCATTAGTTTTTGATGTAGTGTTCCATGATTCGTTGTTTGCATATAACACCCAGTGCTCCATGCAGAACGTGCCCTCTTTAATACCCATCACCAGGCTAACCCATCCTCCCACCCCCCTCCCCTCTAGAATCCTCAGTTTGATTCTCAGAGTCCATAGTCTCTCATGGTTCATCTCCCGCTCTGATTTCCCCCCTTCATTCTTCCCCTCCTGCTATCTTCTTCTTCTTCTTTTTTCTTTTTTTAACATATAATGTATTATTTGTTTCAGAGGTACAGGTGACCTCACTGATATGAGGAATTCTTAATCTCAGGAAACAAACTGAGGGTTGCTGGAGTCTTTGATTATTTTTATATCTGCTAATACTTATTTAATTTCAGCTCACTCTTTTCTTTCTTTCTTTCTTTCTTTTTTTTTTACTTTTTAATTTCTGGCATACAGTGGTAAAGAGCCCAGTTTCTGGAATCAGATTGCATAGGTTCAAAGTTGAGCTCCATCACTTACTATGTTAGATTGGGCAAATCACTTAAACTTGTCTTAAGTTTCTCCATTTTCAAAATGAGGATTTTCCTCTGAAGGTTGTTATAAAAATTATTGAGCTTTTATATATAAAACTCTTAGAACAATGTTTGGCACATAATATTTTTGATATAAGTATTGACAATATTATCATTTTTTATTACTGTCATCTCCTAATTTGTCTCTTCCAGAATCTAAAGTACATTTAATCTTTCAGACATCTCCCATATTTTAATTTCAGCCAGACAAAATATATATTCTACATAAATATTTATTTTTTGTTACCAAGACCTTTTTCCATTTATATGCTTTAGAATTTTTATTTGAAAGCATATTTTGAGTTGGAAGTCTCCTTGTATCCTTTTTCCTCTTCTTCCATTCCTTACATCTCATGTTCATTGCTATCTTGAAATTAAGTTCTATTTCAGAGCTTCTTTTTCAATATTGTAACTAGCTAACCAAAAAAAAGTCAAGTGACAATTTGATTTAGCTTTGTTTTTTCATTCCCCATCTTAGCTATATATTTCAAGTTGAAAAAAAAATTTGTTTTTACAGATCATGCTTCCTTCCAGTCAGTCCCTCCCTCCTCATTTCCAGAACCAAACATATTTATTTTCTAGATGAAAAATCTTGGTTATAGGTTTAGCTGTGAATTGCATTACTCTGTGCTTCAGTCTGAGGCTTAGAAAGGAATTTAGTAGATTCTGTTCTACTGTTGTTTGGTTCTTGGAAGAACAGTTGAAGAAGTTTATATTCCCCCTAATTATATCAGAAATGGAGTAGAACTACACACAGTGTAGCTTCCACTTTAGACAGAGAATGTGGCATTCTATCTTCATTTCCATGTACCCCAGCAAAAAACTTCCCTAAATATGTCAGAACCTGAGTAGAAAACCAAAGACAGAAAAATCAAGGATAAGAAAACAGGGTAAGAAGAAAAGATCTTTTTCTTTGTTTATTCTAAAGAAAACATCTTTTTTCTTTAAAGTTCCTAAATTATTTACTATATCAATATAGTTATAACTTTCATTATTATGTTAGTATAGTATTCTTTTCAACTCCTTTAAAACTCCACTGATTGTGTTCCTAGTAGGTAATATAGCATATCATTTCTCCATAATGAAAGCCACACACTCTGAATTTTGTTCCACTTAATATTGGCATTGGGGCAATAGCTTCCTTATGAAACTAAGCAAAATATTCCTTAGTCATTTTGCAAATACATATTGTAATCATGATTAAAATATGCGTCATTAAATAGGAAATAATTTTGACTGATTTTTACCTTGTTTACATAAATCTAGAACCATCTGTCTTGCATTAGGGAAAGATTTTTAATTCTAATAAAAAAACAAATATTAATTTTATTATCATAACCACTAAAAAACAAACATAATCTCCTATTATGATACAGAAACAGCTTGAGCAATTGCATTTTTAGATGTTCTTTATCTCTAATTATCAACAGCTCTGAACATTAGCTTTATAATGCAATTGACTTTCAGTGCTTCTGGGCAGGCGAGCTCTGTTAAATGAAATCTGAAAGTGCTCAATTTACAGATCACTAGGAAAATATTGTGGTCTTGCTGCTTTCTCCTGGACACAAGCCACCGTGGCTCCCTTCCTCTGTCATTACTGCTTTGCCCGAGAATGGCCTCTGGGGGAACACTGGAGTAAAGAGTCTGGCTTCAAAGGTATGGCTCCTGCAAATTATGAGAAGAACTTGTGCTTTATTCATTATTCAGCAAAGTACTCATATAATATATTCTTAGCATCTTATAAATGTCATGTCTAAGGCTCCAATATTCACTGTAATGGTTTCTCCCAAGAGAAATAGCTTGAGAGAGGGAGGAATAACAGCCTCTTATTGGTGCTGGGAAAAGGTAAGATTTACAATCCTTCATATTGACTTCCGCTGGAAAGGAACATGATATATTTCTCAGTTATTCTCTAATATTAAAAATCTTACTCTACTCTTAATCCTAACTCCAACCCCAATCCCAACACCAACCCCAACCCTAACCCTTACCCTAGTTTGAAATCAGAGGAAGTGATTTTTTTCACAGACAAATGTGACTTTTATGGACTTGACTTTGTTGCCTTTTCCCAGGGTTGTACATCAGAAGCAGGAATTCAGACACTGGCAGTTTTCTTTGTGCAACTCAATCATCTTATATGCATCCCCCAACCCTCATCCACGTGGGTAAGAGAAAGAACAAGGATGAGACAAGTCCACACTTAATTTTCTTACCAGAAATCATACATTACTTCCAATTCATATTCCATGTTGAGAATGAATTATGAGAACCCATTTACATTCAGGTGAGCAATTGTGATGGATATATGGCACATGGACATATTATGAATATTAATATCATTTGACATATTCATAGGCTCTTTTTGTTTATTGTTTATCCTTGTTTATGTTTTTCCTCACTAGATGCAGAGAAAAGCCTTCCAAATCCTTACACATTACCACTCACTGGAAGCAACAGTGAAGGAATCATACACCTGTAGTCCCAGCCATGTGATCACTTCACTTAGGTAGTTGTGCAGCCACCGCCGGGGAAGAATATCCTATTTCTGCTCTCTTGTTCTTTCTTGATTTCTTGCCTTTCATGCAAGACAGACTGTCAGTGGGGAAAAAAGTTGCTTAAAATGAAATCATCTGCTTTTAGTTCTTAAAGTAGATTTAAAATGCTCGTGTCCTGGCAACAGAAATCAGACAACAAAAAGAAATAAAAGGTATTCAAATTGGCAAAGAAGAAGTCAAACTCTCTCTCTTTGCAGATGACATGATACTTTCTGTGGAAAACCCAAAAGACTCCACCCCCAAAATACTAGAACTCATACAGCAATTCAGTAATGTGGCAGGAAACAAAATCAATGCACAGAAATCAGTTGCTTTCTTATACACTAACAATGCAACTGTAGAAAGAGAAATTAGAGAAACGATTCCATTTATAATAGCACCAAAACCCATAAGATACCTCGGAATAAGCCTAACCAAAGAGTAAAGGATCTATACTTTAGGAACTACAGAACACTCATGAAAGAAATTGAAGAAGACACAAAAAGATGGAAAAATATTCCATGCTCATGGATCGGAAGAATAAACATTGTTAAAATGTCTATGCTGCCCAGAGCAATCTATACCTTCAACGCCATCCCGATCAAAGTTCCAATGACATTTTTCAAAGTACTGGAACAAACAATCCTAAAATTTGTATGGAATCAGAAAAGACTCTGAATCGCCAAGGAAATGTTGAAAAAGAAAAACAAAGCTGGGGGCATCACATTGATTTCAAGCTATCTTACAAAGCAATGATCACCAAGACAGCATGGTACTGGCACAAAAACAGACATACAGACCAATGGAACAGAATAGAGAGCCCGGATATGGGCCCTCAACTCTATGGTCAAATAAACTTCAGCAAAGCAGGAAAAAATATGCAATGGAAAAAAGACAGTCTCTTCAATAAATGGT